>NW_026869288.1:84580-167298 GCF_020745735.1 Hemiscyllium ocellatum | reverse complement strand
GTGAGTGTGTGAGTGAATGTGTGTGAGTGTGTGTGAGTCTGTGAGAGTGTGTGCGTGAGTGAGTGTGTGAGTGAGTGTGAGAGTGATTGTGTGAGAGTGTGTGAGAGTGTGTGTGTGAATGAGTATGTGTGAGTGTGTGTGAGTGAGTGTGTGTGAGTGAGTGCGTGTGAGTCTGTGAGAGTGAGTATGCGTGAGTGTGTGAGTGAGTGTGTGAGAGTGAGCGTGTGTGAGTGAGTGTGTGAGTGAGTGTGTGAGAATGGGTCTGTGTGAGTGAACGTGTGAGTGTGTGAGAGTGTGTGTGTGTGTGTGAGTGAGTGTGAGTGAGAGAGCATGAGTGCATGAGTGAGTGTGTATAATTGAGTGAGTGAGTGTGAGTGAGTGTTAGTGAGAGTGCGCGTGAGTGTGCGTGAGTCTGAGTGTGTATGTGAGTGAATGTGTAAGTGAGTGTGCATTAGTGAGTGAGTGTGTGAGAGAGTGTGTGTGAGTGAGTGTGTGAGTGAGTATGTGAATGTGCGAGAGTGAGTTATGTGAGTGTGTGTGTGTGAATGAGCATGTGTGAGTGTGTGTGAGTGAGTGTGTGTGTCTGTGAGAGTGAGTGTGCGTGAGTGAGTGCGTGAGAGTGAGCGTGTGAGTGAGTGTGTATGAGTGAGTGTGTGAGAATGGGTCTGTGTGAGTGAGCGTTTGAGTGTGTGAGAGTGTGTGTGAGTGTGTGTATGCGCGAGTGTTTGTGTAGTGAGTGAGTATGTGAGAGTGAGTGTGTGAGTGAGTGTGTGAGAGTGAGTGTGTGTGAGTGAGTGTGTGTATGTGTGAGTGAGTGTGTGAGTGAGTGAGTATGTGAGAATGAGTGTGTGAGTGTGAGTGAGTAAGTGAGTGAGTGTGTGTGTGAGTGAGTGTGTGAGTGTGTGAGTGTGTGTGTGAGTGTGTGTGTGTGAGTGTGTGAGTGATTGTGTGAGAGTGTGTGTGAGTGAGTGTGAGTGTGTAAATGTGTGAGAGTGAGTGTGTGTGAGTGTGTGAGAGTGTGCGAGAGTGTGCGTGAGTGAGTATGTGAATGTGCGAGAATGAGTGTATGTGAGTGTGTGTGTGTGTGTGAGTGAATGTGTGAGAGTGAGCGTGTGTGAGTGAATGTGTGAGAGTGAGTGTGTGAGAATGGGTCTGTGTGAGTGAGTGTGTGAGTGTGTGAGAGAATGTGTGTGGGTGAGTATGTGTGTGTGAATGAGAATGTGTGAGTGTGTGTGAGTGAGTGAGTGTGTGTGAGTGAGTGCGTGTGAGTCTGTGAGAGTGAGTGTGCGTGAGTGTGTGAGTGAATGTGTGTGAGTGAGTGTGTGAGAATGAGTCTGTGTGAGTGAGCGTGTGAGTGTGTGAGAGTGTGTGTGAGTGAGTGTGTATGTGTGAGTGAGTGAGTGTGTGAGTGAGTGAGTATGTGAGAGTGAGTGTGTGTGTGAGTGTGTGTGAGTGTGTGTGAGTGTGTGAGTGAGTGTGTGAGTGAGTGATTGTGTGAGAGTGTGTGAGAGTGTGTGAGAGTGTGTGTGAGTGAGTGTGTGTGAGTGAGTGTGTGAATGTGTGAGAGTGAGTGTGTGAGAGTGTGTGAGTGTGTGCGAGAGTGTGTGTGAGTGAGTATGTGAATGTGCGAGAATGAGTGTATGTGAGTGTGTGTGTGTGAATGAGTATGTGTGAGTGTGTGTGTGTGAGTGAGTGTGTGAGAGTGAGCGTGTGTGAGTGAGTGTGTGAGAATGGGTCTGTGTGAGTGAGCGTGTGACTGTGTGAGAGTGTGTGTGAGTGAGTGTGTGTATGTGTGAGTGTTTGTGTGAGAGTGAGTGAGTATGTGTGAGTGAGTGTGTTAGTGAGTGTGTGAGTGAGTGTAAGAATGGGTCTGTGTGAGTGTGCGTGTGAGAGCATGTGTGAGTGAGTGCGTGTATGTGTGAGTGACTGAGTGTGTGTGAGTATGTGAGAGTGAGTGCGTGAGTGTGTGTGTGAGTGAGTGAGTAAGTGAGTGAGTGTGTGTGTGAGTGAGTGAGTGTGTGTGAGTGAATGAGTGTGTGTGTGAGTGAGTATGTGAGAGTGAGTGCGTGTGTGTGAGTGAGTGTGTGAGTTTGTGAATGTGTGAGAGTGAGTGTATGTGAGTGTGTGTGTGTGAAGGAGTCTGTGAGAGTGAGTGTGTGTGTGTGAGTCTGTGAGAGTGAGTGTGCGTGAGTGAGTGTGTGAGTTTGTGAATGTGCGAGAGTGAGTGTATGTGAGTGAGTGTGTGAGAGTGTGTGTGAGTGAGTGAGTGTGTGTGAGTGAGCATGTGAGTGTGTGTGAGTGTGTGTGTGTGTGTGAATGAGCATGTGTGAGTGTGCGTGAGTGAGTGCGTGAGTGTGAGTGAGTGTGTGAGAGTGAGCGTGTGAGTGAGTGTGTATGAGTGAGTGTGTGAGAATGGGTCTGTGTGAGTGAGCGTTTGAGTGTGTGAGTGTGTGTATGCGCGAGTGTTTGTGTAGTGAGTGAGTATGTGAGAGTGAGTGTGTGAGTGAGTGTGTGAGAGTGAGTGTGTGTGAGTGAGTGTGTGTATGTGTGAGTGAATGAGTGTTTGTGTGAGTGAGTATGTGAGAGTGAGTGTGTGAGTGTGTGTGTGTGAGTGTGTGAGTGAGTGTGTGTGAGTGAGTGTCTGAAATTGGTCTGTGTGAGTGAGTGTGTGAGAGTGTGAGAGTGAGTGTGTGTGAGAGTGAGTGTGTGAGAGTGAGTGTTTGAGTGTGAGTGTGTGAGAGTGCGTGTGTGAGAGTGTGTGTGAGTGAGAGTGTGAGAGTGAGTGTGTGTGAGAGTGAGTGTGTGAGAGTGAGTGTTTGAGTGTGACTTGTGAGAGTGCGTGTGTGACAGTGTGTGTGAGTGAGTGTGAGAGTATGTGAATGTGCGAGAGTGAATGTGTATAAGTGTGTGCGAGTGAGTGTGTGTGAGTGTGTGTGAGAGTGAGTGAGTGTGTGAGTGAGTATGTGAATGTGCGAGAGTGTGTATGTGGGTGTGTGTGTGTGTGTGAATGAGTATGTGTGAGTGAGTGTGTGTGTGTGTGAGTGAGTGTGTGAGAGTGAGTATGAGTGCATGAGTGAGCGTGTATAAGTGAGTGAGTGAGTGTGAGTGAGTGTTAGTGAGAGTGGGCGTGAGTGAGTGTGCGTGAGTCTGAGTGTGTATGTGAGTGAATGTGTAAGTGAGTGTGCATTAGTGAGTGAGTGTGTGTGTCTGTGAGAGTGTGTGCGTGAGTGAGTGTGTGAGTGATTGTGTGAGAGTGTGTGAGAGTGTGTGTGAATGTGTGTGAGTGAGTGAGTGCGTGTGAGTCTGTGAGAGTGAGTTTGCGTGAGTGTGTGAGTGAGTGTGTGAGAGTGTGCGTGTGTGAGTGAGTGTGTGAGTGAGTGTGTGAGAATGGGTCTGTGTGAGTGAGCGTGTGAGTGTGTGAGCGTGTGTGTGAGTGAGTGTGTGTATGTGTGAGTGAGTGTGTGAGTGAGTGAGTATGGGAGAGTGAGTGTGTGAGTGTGTGTGAGAGTGAGTGAGTAAGTGAGTGAGTGTGTGTGTGAGTGAGTGAGTGTGTGTGTGTGTGAGTGAGTGTGTGAGTGAGTGTGTGAGTGATTGTGTGAGAGTGTGTGTGAGTGAGTGTGAGTGTGTAAATGTGTGAGAGTGAGTGTGTGTGAGAGCGTGCGAGAGTGTGCGTGAGTGAGTATGTGAATGTGCGAGAATGAGTGTATGTGAGTGTGTGTGTGTGTGTGTGAGTGAATGTGTGAGAGTGAGCGTGTGTGAGTGAATGTGTGAGAGTGAGTGTGTGAGAATGGGTCTGTGTGAGTGAGCGTGAGAGTGTGTGAGAGAATGTGTGTGGGTGAGTATGTGTGTGTGAATGAGTATGTGTGAGTGAGTGTGTGAGAGTGAGCGTGTGTGAGTGAATGTGTGTGAGTGAGTGTGTGAGAATGAGTCTGTGTGAGTGAGCGTGTGAGTGTGTGAGAGTGTGTGTGAGTGAGTGTGTATGTGTGAGTGAGTGTGTGAGTGAGTGAGTATGTGAGAGTGAGTGTGTGTGTAAGTGAGTGTGTGTGTGAGTGAGTGTGTGAGTGTGTGTGAGTGTGTGAGTGTGTGTGAGAGTGTGTGTGAGTGAGTATGTGAATGTGCGAGAATGAGTGTATGTGAGTGTGTGTGTGTGAATGAGTATGTGTGTGTGTGTGTGTGAGTGAGTGTGTGAGAGTGAGCGTGTGTGAGTGAGTGTGTGAGAATGGGTCTGTGTGAGTGAGTGTGTGACTGTGTGTGAGTGTGTGTGTATGTGTGAGTGTTTGTGTGAGTGAGTGAGTATGTGAGAGTGAGTGTGTTAGTGAGTGTGTGAGTGAGTGTAAGAATGGGTCTGTGTGAGTGTGCGTGTGAGAGCATGTGTGAGTGAGTGTGTGTATGTGTGAGTGACTGAGTGTGTGTGTGTGAGTATGTGAGAGTGAGTGCGTGAGTGTGTGTGTGAGTGAGTGAGTAAGTGAGTGAGTGTGTGTGTGAGTGAGTGTGTGTGAGTGAATGAGTGTGTGTGTGAGTGAGTATGTGAGAGTGAGTGCGTGTGTGTGAGTGAGTGTGTGAGTTTGTGAATGTGTGAGAGTGAGTGTATGTGAGTGTGTGTGTGTGAAGGAGTCTGTGAGAGTGAGTGTGTGTGTGTGAGAGTGTGTGTGTGTGTGAGTCTGTGAGAGTGAGTGTGCGTGAGTGAGTGTGTGAGTTTGTGAATGTGCGAGAGTGAGTGTATGTGAGTGAGTGTGTGAGAGTGTGTGTGAGTGAGTGAGTGTGTGTGAGTGAGCATGTGAGTGTGTGTGAGTGTGTGTGTGTGAATGAGCATGTGTGAGTGTGCGTGAGTGAGTGCGTGAGTGTGAGTGAGTGTGTGAGAGTGAGCGTGTGAGTGAGTGTGTATGAGTGAGTGTGTGAGAATGGGTCTGTGTGAGTGAGCGTTTGAGTGTGTGAGAGTGTGTGTGAGTGTGTGTATGCGCGAGTGTTTGTGTAGTGAGTGAGTATGTGAGAGTGAGTGTGTGAGTGAGTGTGTGAGAGTGAGTGTGTGTGAGTGAGTGTGTGTATGTGTGAGTGAATGAGTGTTTGTGTGAGTGAGTGAGTATGTGAGAGTGAGTGTGTGAGTGTGTGTGTGTGAGTGTGTGAGTGAGTGTGTGTGAGAGTGTGTGTGAGTGTGTGAGTGAGTGTGTGTGAGTGAGTGTCTGAAATTGGTCTGTGTGAGTGAGTGTGTGAGAGTGTGAGAGTGAGTGTGTGTGAGAGTGAGTGTGTGAGAGTGAGTGTTTGAGTGTGAGTGTGTGAGAGTGCGTGTGTGAGAGTGTGTGTGAGTGAGAGTGTGAGAGTGAGTGTGTGTGAGAGTGAGTGTGTGAGAGTGAGTGTTTGAGTGTGACTGTGTGAGAGTGCGTGTGTGACAGTGTGTGTGAGTGAGTGAGTGTGAGAGTGAGTATGTGAATGTGCGAGAGTGAATGTGTATAAGTGTGTGCGAGTGAGTGTGTGTGAGTGTGTGTGAGAGTGAGTGTGTGTGTAAGTGAGTGTGTGTGTGAGTGAGTGTGTGAGTGTGTGTGAGTGTGTGAGTGTGTGTGAGAGTGTGTGTGAGTGAGTATGTGAATGTGCGAGAATGAGTGTATGTGAGTGTGTGTGTGTGAATGAGCATGTGTGAGTGTGTGTGTGTGAGTGAGTGTGTGAGAGTGAGCGTGTGTGAGTGAGTGTGTGAGAATGGGTCTGTGTGAGTGAGTGTGTGACTGTGTGAGAGTGTGTGTGAGTGAGTGTGTGTATGTGTGAGTGTTTGTGTGAGTGAGTGAGTATGTGAGAGTGAGTGTGTTAGTGAGTGTGTGAGTGAGTGTAAGAATGGGTCTGTGTGAGTGTGCGTGTGAGAGCATGTGTGAGTGAGTGTGTGTATGTGTGAGTGACTGAGTGTGTGTGTGTGAGTATGTGAGAGTGAGTGCGTGAGTGTGTGTGTGAGTGAGTGAGTAAGTGAGTGAGTGTGTGTGTGAGTGAGTGAGTGTGTGTGAGTGAATGAGTGTGTGTGTGAGTGAGTATGTGAGAGTGAGTGCGTGTGTGTGAGTGTGTGTGTGTGAAGGAGTCTGTGAGAGTGAGTGTGTGTGAGTGAGTGTGTGAGAGTGTGAGTGAGTGTGTGTGAGTCTGTGAGAGTGAGTGTGTGTGAGTGAGTGTGTGAGTTTGTGAATGTGCGAGAGTGAGTGTATGTGAGTGTGTGTGTGAAGGAGTATGTGTGAGTGTGTGTGAGTGTGAGTCTGTGAGAGTGTGTGTGAGTGAGTGTGTGTGAGTGTGTGTGTGAGTGTGTGTGACCGAGGGGGGGGGGGGGGTGGCGGACTCTGGCTGGGGGGATTTCAGGGTCTGACTGACGGCCGCTCCCTGTGACTCCAGGCCGAGGGGAAGGCCCCAGGCCTGTGTCAGAACCTGCTGCTGAAGATCCTCGAGCAGGACAGTGTGGATGTGGACGGCAGCTACACAGATGCACTGCTCCGTATGTCAGCTCAAGGTAGGCCCATGTGTCACAGGGAGGGAGGGAGGGAGGGGGGAGAGAGGGGCGGAGGGAGAGGGAGAGAGGGGGAGTGGGAGAGAGAGGGAGGGAGGGAGAGGGAGAGAGAGGGAGTGAGAGAGAGAGGGAGGGAGGGAGAGGGAGAGAGAGGGAGTGAGAGAAGTAGAGAGATAGAGAGGAATGAGAGAGTGTGAGTGTGACAGAGAGTGTGAGTGTGACAGAGAGTGTGAGTGTGAGAGAGTGTGAGTGTGAGAGAGTGTGTGTAGCCCCTGAGAAGGACGAGGGGCAGCAGATACACGGGGACACCCCCCCCCCCCCCCGCACGTTCCCCTCTCCCCATCCCGACTCGGCCGTTCCCTCAGTGTCGCTGGGTCAGACTCCTGGAGCTCCCCTCCCTAATGGGCGCTGTGTGGGTGTCCCTACACCACACGGGGCTGCAGTGGGTCAAGAGGCAGCTCACCCCCCCCTCCCCCCCCACCTTCTCAAGGGGGCAACTAGGGATAAGTGCCAACTCCCTGATGCCTGTGGTCCTGAAATGGTATTGTGTTACAGGGCGCTATTGAAATGCAGTACTGACAATGCTGGGGGTTGATGACTGGGACCTGGAAATGCCACAGTTACCAGACTCTGTCGTCTTCCCTCTCTCTCTCTCTCTGTCCATCATTCTCTCCCCTTCTCCCTCTCCCACCCTCCCTCTCACCTCCCCCTCTCCCACCCCCTCTCCCTCTCCCCCTCTCCCTCTCCCTCCCTCACCCTCCCTCTCCCCACCCCCCCTCTCCCCCCACCCCCTCTCCCTCTCACCCTCTCCCCACCCCCACCCCCTCTCCCACCCCCCTCTCCCTCTCCCCCTCTCCCTCTCTCCTCCCTATCCCTCCCCCTCCCTCCCATTCCCTCTCTCTGTCTCTCTCCCTCCTCTCTCCACCCTCCCTCTCTCCCCCCTCTTCCCTCTCTCTGTCCCCCCCCCCCCCCTCTCACCCCCCCTCCCCCTCTCCCTCTCTCTCCCCTCCTCTCTCTCTCCCCCCCTCTCTCTCTCTCTCCCCCTCTCCCCCTCCCCCCTCTCTCCCCCTCCCTCTCTCTCTCCCCCTCCCCCCTCTCCCCCCCCCCCCCCCCCCCCCCCCCAGCTCCCCTGGATGACGGTGACGATGGGGATGGTGGGAGACAGGTCACGCTCTGAGGAAGGTGCTGAGCTCGATGGCCGACACCATCAGAGAGAGAGAACTGTTCATGGCGACCGTCAGGTACCTCCCTCCCTCCCTCACTCACTCCCTCACTCGCGCCTCACTCACTCCCTCACTCTCCCCCTCACTCTCTCCCTCACCCCCTCACTCCCGCCCTCACTCCCTCCCTCACTCTCCCCCTCACTCTCTCCCTCACCCCCTCACTCACCCCCTCACTCTCTCCCTCACCCCCTCACTCCCTCACTCACGCCCTCACTCTCCCCCTCACTCTCTCCCTCACCCCCTCACTCCCTCACTCTCCCCCTCACTCTCTCCCTCACCCCCTCACTCACGCCCTCACTCCCTCCCTCACTCTCCCCCTCACTCTCTCCCTCACCCCCTCACTCCCTCACTCACTCCCTCTCTCACTCCCTCACTCACCCCCTCACTCCCTCCCTCACCCCCTCACTCCCTCACTCACTCCCTCTCTCACTCCCTCACTCACTCCCTCACTCACCCCCTCACTCCCTCCCTCACCCCCTCACTCCCTCACTCACTCCCTCTCTCACTCCCTCACTCACTCCCTCTCTCACTCCCTCACCCCCTCACTCCCTCCCTCACCCCCTCACCCCCTCACTCCACTCCGCACTCCCTCCCTAACCCCCCCTTACCCCCTCACTCCCTCCCTCACACCGTTCCTCAATCTCTCCCTCATGCACTCTGTTCCTCACCCTCGTCCCCTCCCTCCCTTCATCCCTCCCTCAGTCAGTCCCTTCCTCCATCTATCCTTCCCTCCATCTGTCGGATTTGGAAGGGTGGGTGGCGAAGGGGAAACAGGGGTAGGCTGTGCCGCGGCGTGGGCCAGGGGAGGGTGGGGTGAGGATGGACCCAGCAATATCCCTCAAAAACCAGGATAAAGAGGACAAACCATGGGATCTTGCTGTGCCTGGGCAGTTGCAAACTTGCCGAGAGAGACATAAGTGACACTCTCTTGGTCCAGTGAGTGAGGGTCTGAGGGAGTGTGTTATTCCCAGTGAGTGAGGGACTGAGGGAGTGTATTACTCCTGGTGAGTGAAGGTTTGAGGGAGTGTGTTACTGAGGGAGTGTGTCACTGAGGGAAAGTGTTACTGAGGGAGTGTGTCACTGAGGGAGTGTGTCACTGAGGGAGTGAGTTACTGAGGGAGTGTGTCTCTGAGGGAGTGAGTTACTGAGGGAGTGTGTTACTGAAGGAGTGTGTCACTGAGGGAAAGTGTTACTGAGGGAGTGTGTCACTGAGGGAGTGTGTCACTGAGGGAGTGTGTTACTGAGTGAGTGAGTTACTGAGGGAGTGTGTCACTGAGGGAGTGTGTTACTGAGGGAGTGTGTTACTGAGTGAGTGAGTTACTGAGGGAGTGTGTCACTGAGGGAGTGTGTTACTGAGGGAGTGAGTTACTGAGGGAGTGCGTTACTGAGGGAGTGTGTCTCTGAGGGAGTGAGTCACTGAGGGAGGGAGTTACTGAGGGAGTGAGTTACTGAGGGAGTGAGTCACTGAGGGAGGGAGTTACTGAGGGAGTGAGTTACTGAGTGAGTGAGTTACTGAGGGAGTGTGTCACTGAGGGAGTGTGTTACTGAGGGAGTGAGTTACTGAGGGAGTGTGTTACTGAGGGAGTGTGTCTCTGAGGGAGTGTGTCACTGAGGGAGTGAGTCACTGAGGGAGTGTGTTACTGAGGGAGTGTGTCTCTGAGGGAGTGTGTTACTGAGAGAGTGTGTTACTGAGTGAGTGTGTCACTGAGGGAGGGAGTTACTGAGGGAGTGTGTCTCTGAGGGAGTGAGTTACTGAGGGAGTGTGTTACTGAGTGAGTGTGTCACTGAGGGAGTGTGTCACTGAGGGAGTGTGTTACTGAGGGAGTGTGTCACTGAGGGAGTGTGTCACTGAGGGAGTAAGTTACTGAGGGAGTGTGTTACTGAGGGAGTGTGTCTCTGAGGGAGTGAGTTACTGAGGGAGTGTGTCAGTGAGGGAGTGTGTCACTGAGGGAGTGAGTCACTGAGGGAGTGTGTCACTGAGGGAGTGTGTCACTGAGGGAGTGAGTTACTGAGGAAGTGAGTCACTGAGGGAGTGAGTTACTGAGGGAGTGAGTTACTGAGGGAGTGAGTCACTGAGGGAGTGAGTCACTGAGGGAGTGTGTTACTGAGGGAGTGTGTCTCTGAGGGAGTGAGTTACTGAGGAAGTGTGTTACTGAGGGAGTGAGTCACTGAGGGAGTGAGTTACTGAGGGAGTGTGTTACTGAGGGAGTGTGTCACTGAGGGAGTGTGTCTCTGAGGGAGTGTGTCACTGAGGGAGTGTGTCACTGAGGGAGTGAGTTACTGAGGGAGTGAGTCACTGAGGGAGGGAGTTACTGAGGGAGTGAGTTACTGAGTGAGTGAGTTACTGAGGGAGTGTGTCACTGAGGGAGTGTGTTACTGAGGGAGTGAGTTACTGAGGGAGTGTGTTACTGAGGGAGTGTGTCTCTGAGGGAGTGTGTCACTGAGGGAGTGAGTCACTGAGGGAGTGTGTTACTGAGGGAGTGTGTCTCTGAGGGAGTGTGTCACTGAGAGAGTGTGTTACTGAGTGAGTGTGTCACTGAGGGAGGGAGTTACTGAGGGAGTGTGTCTCTGAGGGAGTGAGTTACTGAGGGAGTGTGTTACTGAGTGAGTGTGTCACTGAGGGAGTGTGTCACTGAGGGAGTGTGTTACTGAGGGAGTGTGTCACTGAGGGAGTGTGTCACTGAGGGAGTGAGTTACTGAGGGAGTGTGTTACTGAGGGAGTGTGTCTCTGAGGGAGTGAGTTACTGAGGGAGTGTGTCACTGAGGGAGTGTGTCACTGAGGGAGTGAGTCACTGAGGGAGTGTGTCACTGAGGGAGTGTGTCACTGAGGGAGTGAGTTACTGAGGAAGTGAGTCACTGAGGGAGTGAGTTACTGAGGGAGTGAGTTACTGAGGGAGTGAGTCACTGAGGGAGTGAGTCACTGAGGGAGTGTGTTACTGAGGGAGTGTGTCTCTGAGGGAGTGAGTTACTGAGGAAGTGTGTTACTGAGGGAGTGAGTCACTGAGGGAGTGAGTTACTGAGGGAGTGTGTTACTGAGGGAGTGTGTCACTGAGGGAGTGTGTCTCTGAGGGAGTGTGTCACTGAGGGAGTGTGTCACTGAGGGAGTGAGTTACTGAGTGAGTGTGTCACTGAGTGAGTGTGTCACTGAGTGAGTGTGTCACTGAGGGAGTGTGTTACTGAGGGAGTGTGTCACTGAGGGAGTGTGTCACTGAGGGAGTGAGTTACTGAGTGAGTGAGTTACTGAGGGAGTGTGTCACTGAGGGAGTGTGTCACTGAGGGAGTGAGTTACTGAGGGAGTGTGTCACTGAGTGAGTGTGTCACTGAGGGAGTGTGTCACTGAGTGAGTGTGTCACTGAGGGAGTGTGTCACTGAGGGAGTGAGTTACTGAGTGAGTGAGTTACTGAGGGAGTGTGTCACTGAGTGAGTGTGTCACCGAGGGAGTGTGTCACTGAGGGAGTGTGTCACTGAGGGAGTGAGTTACTGAGTGAGTGAGTTACTGAGGGAGTGTGTCACTGAGTGAGTGTGTCACTGAGGGAGTGTGTCACTGAGAGAGTGTGTTACTGAGGGAGTGTGTCACTGAGGGAGTGAGTTACTGAGGGAGTGTGTCACTGAGGGAGTGTGTTACTGAGGGAGTGTGTCACTGAGGGAGTGTGTCACTGAGGGAGTGTGTCACTGAGGGAGTGAGTTACTGAGGGAGTGAGTCACTGAGGGAGTGAGTTACTGAGGGAGTGAGTTACTGAGGGAGTGTATCACTGAGGGAGTGAGTTACTGAGGGAGTGTGTCACTGAGGGAGTGTGTCACTGAGGGAGTGTGTTACTGAGGGAGTGTGTCACTGAGGGAGTGTGTCACTGAGGGAGTGAGTCACTGAGGGAGTGTGTCACTGAGGGAGTGTGTTACTGAGGGAGTGTGTCACTGAGGGAGTGAGTCACTGAGGGAGTGAGTCACTGAGGGAGTGTGTTACTGAGGGAGTGTGTCACTGAGGGAGTGAGTTACTGAGGGATTGTGTCACTGAGGGAGTGTGTCACTGAGGGAGTGAGTTACTGAGGGAGTGAGTCACTGAGGGAGTGAGTTACTGAGGGAGTGTGTCACTGAGGGAGTGAGTTACTGAGGGAGTGTGTCACTAAGGGAGTGTGTCACTGAGGGAGTGAGTTACTGAGGGAGTGTGTCACTGAGGGAGTGAGTCACTGAGGGAGTGTGTCACTGAGGGAGTGAGTCACTGAGGGAGTGAGTTACTGAGGGAGTGTGTCACTGAGGGAGTGTGTCACTGAGGGAGTGAGTTACTGAGGGAGTGTGTCACTGAGGGAGTGTGTCACTGAGGGAGTGAGTTACTGAGGGAGTGAGTTACTGAGGGAGTGTGTCACTGAGGGAGTGAGTTACTGAGGGAGTGTGTCACTGAGGGAGTGTGTCACTGAGGGAGTGTGTCACTGAGGGAGTGAGTTACTGAGGGAGTGTGTCACTGAGGGAGTGTGTCACTGAGGGAGTGTGTCAATGAGGGAGTGAGTTACTGAGGGAGTGTGTCACTGAGGGAGTGTGTCACTGAGGGAGTGAGTCACTGAGGGAGTGAGTTACTGAGGGAGTGTGTCACTGAGGGAGTGTGTCAATGAGGGAGTGTGTCACTGAGGGAGTGTGTCACTGAGGGAGTGAGTCACTGAGGGAGTGTGTCACTGAGGGAGTGAGTTACTGAGGGAGTGAGTCACTGAGGGAGTGTGTCACTGAGGGAGTGTGTTACTGAGAAAGTGTGTCAATGAGGGAGTGTGTCACTGAGGGAGTGTGTCACTGAGGGAGTGAGTCACTGAGGGAGTGTGTCAATGAGGGAGTGTGTCTCTGAGGGAGTGAGTCACTGAGGGAGTGTGTCAATGAGGGAGTGTGTCACTGAGGGAGTGTGTCACTGAGGGAGTGAGTCACTGAGGGAGTGTGTCACTGAGGGAGTGTGTCACTGAGGGAGTGAGTTACTGAGGGAGTGTGTCACTGAGGGAGTGTGTCACTGAGGGAGTGTGTCACTGAGGGAGTGAGTTACTGAGGGAGTGTGTCACTGAGGGAGTGTGTCACTGAGGGAGTGAGTCACTGAGGGAGTGTGTCACTGAGGGAGTGTGTCACTGAGGGAGTGAGTAACTGAGGGAGTGTGTCACTGAGGGAGTGAGTCACTGAGGGAGTGTGTCACTGAGGGAGTGAGTAACTGAGGGAGTGTGTCACTGAGGGAGTGAGTCACTGAGGGAGTGTGTCACTGAGGGAGTGTGTCACTGAGGGAGTGAGTCACTGAGGGAGTGTGTCACTGAGGGAGTGTGTTACTGAGGGAGTGTGTCACTGAGGGAGTGAGTCACTGAGGGAGTGTGTTACTGAGGGAGTGAGTGACTGAGGGAGTGAGTCACTGAGGGAGTGTGTCACTGAGGGAGTGAGTCACTGAGGGAGTGAGTCACTGAGGGAGTGAGTTACTGAGGGAGTGTGTCACTGAGGGAGTGTGTCAATGAGGGAGTGTGTCACTGAGGGAGTGTGTCACTGAGGGAGTGAGTCACTGAGGGAGTGTGTCACTGAGGGAGTGAGTTACTGAGGGAGTGAGTCACTGAGGGAGTGTGTCACTGAGGGAGTGTGTTACTGAGAAAGTGTGTCAATGAGGGAGTGTGTCACTGAGGGAGTGTGTCACTGAGGGAGTGAGTCACTGAGGGAGTGTGTCAATGAGGGAGTGTGTCACTGAGGGAGTGAGTCACTGAGGGAGTGTGTCAATGAGGGAGTGTGTCACTGAGGGAGTGTGTCACTGAGGGAGTGAGTCACTGAGGGAGTGTGTCAATGAGGGAGTGTGTCACTGAGGGAGTGAGTCACTGAGGGAGTGTGTCACTGAGGGAGTGTGTCACTGAGGGAGTGAGTTACTGAGGGAGTGTGTCACTGAGGGAGTGTGTCACTGAGGGAGTGAGTCACTGAGGGAGTGTGTCACTGAGGGAGTGAGTAACTGAGGGAGTGTGTCACTGAGGGAGTGAGTCACTGAGGGAGTGTGTCACTGAGGGAGTGAGTAACTGAGGGAGTGTGTCACTGAGGGAGTGAGTCACTGAGGGAGTGTGTCACTGAGGGAGTGTGTCACTGAGGGAGTGAGTCACTGAGGGAGTGTGTCACTGAGGGAGTGTGTTACTGAGGGAGTGTGTCACTGAGGGAGTGAGTCACTGAGGGAGTGTGTTACTGAGGGAGTGAGTCACTGAGGGAGTGAGTCACTGAGGGAGTGTGTCACTGAGGGAGTGAGTCACTGAGGGAGTGAGTCACTGAGGGAGTGTGTCACTGAGGGAGTGTGTTACTGAGGGAGTGAGTCACTGAGGGAGTGAGTCACTGAGGGAGTGTGTCACTGAGGGAGTGTGTCACTGAGGGAGTGAGTCACTGAGGGAGTGTGTTACTGAGGGAGTGAGTCACTGAGGGAGTGTGTCACTGAGGGAGTGAGTCACTGAGGGAGTGTGTTACTGAGGGAGTGTGTCACTGAGGGAGTGAGTGACTGAGGGAGTGTGTCACTGAGGGAGTGTGTCACTGAGGGAGTGAGTCACTGAGGGAGTGTGTCACTGAGGGAGTGTGTCACTGAGGGAGTGAGTCACTGAGGGAGTGAGTTACTGAGGGAGTGAGTTACTGAGGGAGTGAGTCACTGAGGGAATGTGTCACTGAGGGAGTGAGTCACTGAGGGAGTGTGTTACTGAGGGAGTGAGTTACTGAGGGAGTGAGTTACTGAGGGAGTGTGTTACTGAGGGAGTGAGTTACTGAGGGAGTGTGTTACTGAGGGAGTGAGTCACTGAGGGAGTGTGTCACTGAGGGAGTGAGTTACTGAGGGAGTGAGTCACTGAGGGAGTGAGTCACTGAGGGAGTGTGTCACTGAGGGAGTGAGTCACTGAGGGAGTGTGTCACTGAGGGAGTGAGTCACTGAGGGAGTGAGTCACTGAGGGAGTGTGTCACTGAGGGAGTGAGTCACTGAGGGAGTGAGTTACTGAGGGAGTGTGTTACTGAGGGAGTGTGTCACTGAGGGAGTGAGTTACTGAGGGAGTGTGTCACTGAGGGAGTGTGTCACTGAGGGAGGGAGTTACTGAGGGAGTGAGTCACTGAGGGAGTGTGTCACTGAGGGAGTGTGTCACTGAGGGAGGGAGTTACTGAGGGAGTGAGTCACTGAGGGAGTGTGTCACTGAGGGAGTGAGTTACTGAGGGAGTGTGTCACTGAGGGAGTGTGTCACTGAGGGAGTGTGTCACTGAGGGAGTGAGTTACTGAGGGAGTGTGTCACTGAGGGAGTGTGTCACTGAGGGAGTGAGTTACTGAGGGAGTGTGTCACTGAGGGAGTGTGTTACTGAGGGAGTGTGTCACTGAGGGAGTGTGTCACTGAGGGAGTGAGTCACTGAGGGAGTGTGTCACTGAGGGAGTGAGTTACTGAGGGAGTGTGTCACTGAGGGAGTGTGTTACTGAGGGAGTGTGTCACTGAGGGAGTGTGTCACTGAGGGAGTGTGTCACTGAGGGAGTGAGTCACTGAGGGAATGAGTTACTGAGGGAGTGTGTCACTGAGGGAGTGTGTCACTGAGGGAGTGTGTCACTGAGGGAGTGAGTTACTAAGGGAGTGTGTCACTGAGGGAGTGTGTCACTGAGGGAGTGAGTCACTGAGGGAGTGTGTCACTGAGGGAGTGAGTCACTGAGGGAGTGAGTCACTGAGGGAGTGTGTTACTGAGGGAGTGTGTCACTGAGGGAGTGAGTTACTGAGGGAGTGTGTCACTGAGGGAGTGTGTCACTGAGGGAGTGAGTTACTGAGGGAGTGAGTCACTGAGGGAGTGAGTTACTGAGGGAGTGTGTCACTGAGGGAGTGAGTTACTGAGGGAGTGTGTCACTAAGGGAGTGTGTCACTGAGGGAGTGAGTTACTGAGGGAGTGTGTCACTGAGGGAGTGTGTCACTGAGGGAGTGAGTCACTGAGGGAGTGTGTCACTGAGGGAGTGTGTCACTGAGGGAGTGAGTCACTGAGGGAGTGAGTTACTGAGGGAGTGTGTCACTGAGGGAGTGTGTCACTGAGGGAGTGAGTTACTGAGGGAGTGTGTCACTGAGGGAGTGTGTCACTGAGGGAGTGAGTTACTGAGGGAGTGAGTTACTGAGGGAGTGTGTCACTGAGGGAGTGAGTTACTGAGGGAGTGTGTCACTGAGGGAGTGTGTCACTGAGGGAGTGAGTTACTGAGGGAGTGTGTCACTGAGGGAGTGTGTCACTGAGGGAGTGTGTCAATGAGGGAGTGAGTTACTGAGGGAGTGTGTCACTGAGGGAGTGTGTCACTGAGGGAGTGAGTCACTGAGGGAGTGAGTTACTGAGGGAGTGTGTCAATGAGGGAGTGTGTCACTGAGGGAGTGTGTCACTGAGGGAGTGAGTCACTGAGGGAGTGTGTCACTGAGGGAGTGAGTTACTGAGGGAGTGAGTCACTGAGGGAGTGTGTCACTGAGGGAGTGTGTTACTGAGGGAGTGTGTCAATGAGGGAGTGTGTCACTGAGGGAGTGTGTCACTGAGGGAGTGAGTCACTGAGGGAGTGTGTCAATGAGGGAGTGTGTCACTGAGGGAGTGAGTCACTGAGGGAGTGTGTCAATGAGGGAGTGTGTCACTGAGGGAGTGTGTCACTGAGGGAGTGAGTCACTGAGGGAGTGTGTCAATGAGGGAGTGTGTCACTGTGGGAGTGAGTCACTGAGGGAGTGTGTCACTGAGGGAGTGTGTCACTGAGGGAGTGAGTTACTGAGGGAGTGTGTCACTGAGGGAGTGTGTCACTGAGGGAGTGTGTTACTGAGGGAGTGTGTCACTGAGGGAGTGAGTTACTGAGGGAGTGTGTCACTGAGGGAGTGTGTCACTGAGGGAGTGAGTCACTGAGGGAGTGTGTCACTGAGGGAGTGTGTCACTGAGGGAGTGAGTAACTGAGGGAGTGTGTCACTGAGGGAGTGAGTCACTGAGGGAGTGTGTCACTGAGGGAGTGAGTAACTGAGGGAGTGTGTCACTGAGGGAGTGAGTCACTGAGGGAGTGTGTCACTGAGGGAGTGTGTCACTGAGGGAGTGAGTCACTGAGGGAGTGTGTCACTGAGGGAGTGTGTTACTGAGGGAGTGTGTCACTGAGGGAGTGAGTCACTGAGGGAGTGTGTTACTGAGGGAGTGAGTCACTGAGGGAGTGAGTCACTGAGGGAGTGTGTCACTGAGGGAGTGAGTCACTGAGGGAGTGTGTCACTGAGGGAGTGTGTTACTGAGGGAGTGTGTCACTGAGGGAGTGTGTTACTGAGGGAGTGAGTCACTGAGGGAGTGAGTCACTGAGGGAGTGTGTCACTGAGGGAGTGTGTCACTGAGGGAGTGAGTCACTGAGGGAGTGTGTTACTGAGGGAGTGAGTCACTGAGGGAGTGTGTTACTGAGGGAGTGAGTCACTGAGGGAGTGTGTTACTGAGGGAGTGTGTCACTGAGGGAGTGAGTGACTGAGGGAGTGTGTCACTGAGGGAGTGTGTCACTGAGGGAGTGAGTCACTGAGGGAGTGTGTCACTGAGGGAGTGTGTCACTGAGGGAGTGAGTCACTGAGGGAGTGAGTTACTGAGGGAGTGTGTTACTGAGGGAGTGTGTTACTGAGGGAGTGAGTTACTGAGGGAGTGAGTTACTGAGGGAGTGTGTTACTGAGGGAGTGAGTTACTGAGGGAGTGTGTTACTGAGGGAGTGAGTCACTGAGGGAGTGTGTCACTGAGGGAGTGAGTTACTGAGGGAGTGAGTCACTGAGGGAGTGAGTCACTGAGGGAGTGTGTCACTGAGGGAGTGAGTCACTGAGGGAGTGAGTCACTGAGGGAGTGTGTCACTGAGGGAGTGAGTCACTGAGGGAGTGAGTCACTGAGGGAGTGTGTTACTGAGGGAGTGAGTCACTGAGGGAGTGAGTTACTGAGGGAGTGTGTCACTGAGGGAGTGTGTCACTGAGGGAGTGTGTCACTGAGGGAGGGAGTTACTGAGGGAGTGAGTCACTGAGGGAGTGTGTCACTGAGGGAGTGAGTTACTGAGTGAGTGTGTCACTGAGGGAGGGAGTTACTGAGGGAGTGTGTCTCTGAGGGAGTGAGTTACTGAGGGAGTGTGTTACTGAGTGAGTGTGTCACTGAGGGAGTGTGTCACTGAGGGAGTGTGTTACTGAGGGAGTGTGTCACTGAGGGAGTGAGTTACTGAGGGAGTGTGTCACTGAGGGAGTGTGTCACTGAGGGAGTGAGTCACTGAGGGAGTGTGTCACTGAGGGAGTGTGTCACTGAGGGAGTGAGTTACTGAGGAAGTGAGTCACTGAGGGAGTGAGTTACTGAGGGAGTGAGTTACTGAGGGAGTGAGTCACTGAGGGAGTGAGTCACTGAGGGAGTGTGTTACTGAGGGAGTGTGTCTCTGAGGGAGTGAGTTACTGAGGAAGTGTGTTACTGAGTGAGTGAGTCACTGAGGGAGTGAGTTACTGAGGGAGTGTGTTACTGAGGGAGTGTGTCACTGAGGGAGTGTGTCTCTGAGGGAGTGTGTCACTGAGGGAGTGTGTCACTGAGGGAGTGAGTTACTGAGGGAGTGAGTTACTGAGGGAGTGTGTCACTGAGGGAGTGTGTCACTGAGGGAGTGTGTCACTGAGGGAGTGAGTTACTGAGTGAGTGTGTCACTGAGTGAGTGTGTCACTGAGTGAGTGTGTCACTGAGGGAGTGTGTTACTGAGGGAGTGTGTCACTGAGGGAGTGTGTCACTGAGGGAGTGAGTTACTGAGTGAGTGAGTTACTGAGGGAGTGTGTCACTGAGGGAGTGTGTCACTGAGGGAGTGAGTTACTGAGGGAGTGTGTCACTGAGGGAGTGAGTTACTGAGGGAGTGTGTCACTGAGTGAGTGTGTCACTGAGTGAGTGTGTCACTGAGGGAGTGTGTCACTGAGGGAGTGTGTCACTGAGGGAGTGAGTTACTGAGTGAGTGAGTTACTGAGGGAGTGTGTCACTGAGTGAGTGTGTCACCGAGGGAGTGTGTCACTGAGGGAGTGTGTCACTGAGGGAGTGAGTTACTGAGTGAGTGAGTTACTGAGGGAGTGTGTCACTGAGTGAGTGTGTCACTGAGGGAGTGTGTCACTGAGAGAGTGTGTTACTGAGGGAGTGTGTCACTGAGGGAGTGAGTTACTGAGGGAGTGTGTCACTGAGGGAGTGTGTCACTGAGGGAGTGTGTTACTGAGGGAGTGTGTCACTGAGGGAGTGTGTTACTGAGGGAGTGTGTCACTGAGGGAGTGTGTCACTGAGGGAGTGTGTCACTGAGGGAGTGAGTTACTGAGGGAGTGAGTCACTGAGGGAGTGAGTTACTGAGGGAGTGAGTTACTGAGGGAGTGTATCACTGAGGGAGTGAGTTACTGAGGGAGTGTGTCACTGAGGGAGTGTGTCACTGAGGGAGTGTGTCACTGAGGGAGTGAGTCACTGAGGGAGTGAGTCACTGAGGGAGTGTGTTACTGAGGGAGTGTGTCACTGAGGGAGTGAGTCACTGAGGGAGTGAGTCACTGAGGGAGTGTGTTACTGAGGGAGTGTGTCACTGAGGGAGTGAGTTACTGAGGGAGTGTGTCACTGAGGGAGTGTGTCACTGAGGGAGTGAGTTACTGAGGGAGTGAGTCACTGAGGGAGTGAGTTACTGAGGGAGTGTGTCACTGAGGGAGTGAGTTACTGAGGGAGTGTGTCACTAAGGGAGTGTGTCACTGAGGGAGGGAGTTACTGAGGGAGTGTGTCACTGAGGGAGTGTGTCACTGAGGGAGTGAGTCACTGAGGGAGTGTGTCACTGAGGGAGTGTGTCACTGAGGGACTGAGTCACTGAGGGAGTGTGTCACTGAGGGAGTGTGTCACTGAGGGAGTGAGTTACTGAGGGAGTGTGTCACTGAGGGAGTGTGTCACTGAGGGAGTGAGTTACTGAGGGAGTGAGTTACTGAGGGAGTGTGTCACTGAGGGAGTGAGTTACTGAGGGAGTGTGTCACTGAGGGAGTGTGTCACTGAGGGAGTGAGTTACTGAGGGAGTGTGTCACTGAGGGAGTGTGTCACTGAGGGAGTGTGTCAATGAGGGAGTGAGTTACTGAGGGAGTGTGTCACTGAGGGAGTGTGTCACTGAGGGAGTGAGTCACTGAGGGAGTGAGTTACTGAGGGAGTGTGTCACTGAGGGAGTGTGTCAATGAGGGAGTGTGTCACTGAGGGAGTGTGTCACTGAGGGAGTGAGTCACTGAGGGAGTGTGTCACTGAGGGAGTGAGTTACTGAGGGAGTGAGTCACTGAGGGAGTGTGTTACTGAGGGAGTGTGTCACTGAGGGAGTGAGTCACTGAGGGAGTGTGTCACTGAGGGAGTGAGTTACTGAGGGAGTGAGTCACTGAGGGAGTGTGTCACTGAGGGAGTGTGTCACTGAGGGAGTGAGTTACTGAGGAAGTGAGTCACTGAGGGAGTGAGTTACTGAGGGAGTGAGTTACTGAGGGAGTGAGTCACTGAGGGAGTGAGTCACTGAGGGAGTGTGTTACTGAGGGAGTGTGTCTCTGAGGGAGTGAGTTACTGAGGAAGTGTGTTACTGAGTGAGTGAGTCACTGAGGGAGTGTGTCACTGAGGGAGTGAGTTACTGAGGGAGTGAGTTACTGAGGGAGTGTGTCACTGAGTGAGTGTGTCACTGAGTGAGTGTGTCACTGAGGGAGTGTGTCACTGAGGGAGTGAGTTACTGAGTGAGTGTGTCACTGAGTGAGTGTGTCACTGAGGGAGTGTGTCACTGAGGGAGTGTGTCACTGAGGGAGTGTGTCACTGAGGGAGTGAGTTACTGAGTGAGTGAGTTACTGAGGGAGTGTGTCACTGAGGGAGTGTGTCACTGAGGGAGTGAGTTACTGAGGGAGTGTGTCACTGAGGGAGTGAGTTACTGAGGGAGTGTGTCACTGAGTGAGTGTGTCACTGAGGGAGTGTGTCACTGAGGGAGTGTGTCACTGAGGGAGTGTGTCACTGAGGGAGTGAGTTACTGAGGGAGTGTGTCACTGAGTGAGTGTGTCACTGAGTGAGTGTGTCACCGAGGGAGTGTGTCACTGAGGGAGTGTGTCACTGAGGGAGTGAGTTACTGAGTGAGTGAGTTACTGAGGGAGTGAGTCACTGAGTGAGTGTGTCACTGAGGGAGTGTGTCACTGAGAGAGTGTGTCACTGAGGGAGTGTGTCACTGAGGGAGTGAGTTACTGAGGGAGTGTGTCACTGAGTGAGTGTGTCACTGAGGGAGTGTGTTACTGAGGGAGTGTGTCACTGAGGGAGTGTGTTACTGAGGGAGTGTGTCACTGAGGGAGTGTGTCACTGAGGGAGTGAGTTACTGAGGGAGTGAGTCACTGAGGGAGTGAGTTACTGAGGGAGTGTGTCACTGAGGGAGTGAGTTACTGAGGGAGTGTGTCACTAAGGGAGTGTGTCACTGAGGGAGTGTGTCACTGAGGGAGTGAGTCACTGAGGGAGTGTGTCACTGAGGGAGTGTGTCACTGAGGGAGTGAGTCACTGAGGGAGTGAGTCACTGAGGGAGTGTGTCACTGAGGGAGTGAGTTACTGAGGGAGTGTGTCACTGAGGGAGTGTGTCACTGATGGAGTGAGTTACTGAGGGAGTGAGTTACTGAGGGAGTGTGTCACTGAGGGAGTGAGTTACTGAGGGAGTGTGTCACTGAGGGAGTGTGTCACTGAGGGAGTGAGTTACTGAGGGAGTGTGTCACTGAGGGAGTGTGTCACTGAGGGAGTGTGTCAATGAGGGAGTGAGTTACTGAGGGAGTGTGTCACTGAGGGAGTGTGTCACTGAGGGAGTGAGTCACTGAGGGAGTGAGTTACTGAGGGAGTGTGTCACTGAGGGAGTGTGTCAATGAGGGAGTGTGTCACTGAGGGAGTGTGTCACTGAGGGAGTGAGTCACTGAGGGAGTGTGTCACTGAGGGAGTGAGTTACTGAGGGAGTGAGTCACTGAGGGAGTGTGTCACTGAGGGAGTGTGTTACTGAGGGAGTGTGTCAATGAGGGAGTGTGTCACTGAGGGAGTGTGTCACTGAGGGAGTGAGTCACTGAGGGAGTGTGTCAATGAGGGAGTGTGTCACTGAGGGAGTGAGTCACTGAGGGAGTGTGTCAATGAGGGAGTGTGTCACTGAGGGAGTGTGTCACTGAGGGAGTGAGTCACTGAGGGAGTGTGTCAATGAGGGAGTGTGTCACTGAGGGAGTGAGTCACTGAGGGAGTGTGTCACTGAGGGAGTGTGTCACTGAGGGAGTGAGTTACTGAGGGAGTGTGTCACTGAGGGAGTGTGTCACTGAGGGAGTGTGTTACTGAGGGAGTGTGTCACTGAGGGAGTGAGTTACTGAGGGAGTGGGTCACTGAGGGAGTGTGTCACTGAGGGAGTGAGTCACTGAGGGAGTGTGTCACTGAGGGAGTGTGTCACTGAGGGAGTGAGTAACTGAGGGAGTGTGTCACTGAGGGAGTGTGTCACTGAGGGAGTGTGTCACTGAGGGAGTGAGTAACTGAGGGAGTGTGTCACTGAGGGAGTGAGTCACTGAGGGAGTGTGTCACTGAGGGAGTGTGTCACTGAGGGAGTGAGTCACTGAGGGAGTGTGTCACTGAGGGAGTGTGTCACTGAGGGAGTGAGTCACTGAGGGAGTGTGTTACTGAGGGAGTGAGTCACTGAGGGAGTGAGTCACTGAGGGAGTGTGTCACTGAGGGAGTGAGTCACTGAGGGAGTGATTCACTGAGGGAGTGTGTCACTGAGGGAGTGTGTTACTGAGGGAGTGTGTCACTGAGGGAGTGTGTTACTGAGGGAGTGAGTCACTGAGGGAGTGAGTCACTGAGGGAGTGTGTCACTGAGGGAGTGTGTCACTGAGGGAGTGAGTCACTGAGGGAGTGTGTTACTGAGGGAGTGAGTCACTGAGGGAGTGTGTTACTGAGGGAGTGAGTCACTGAGGGAGTGTGTTACTGAGGGAGTGTGTCACTGAGGGAGTGAGTGACTGAGGGAGTGTGTCACTGAGGGAGTGTGTCACTGAGGGAGTGAGTCACTGAGGGAGTGTGTCACTGAGGGAGTGTGTCACTGAGGGAGTGAGTCACTGAGGGAGTGAGTTACTGAGGGAGTGAGTTACTGAGGGAGTGAGTCACTGAGGGAATGTGTCACTGAGGGAGTGAGTCACTGAGGGAGTGAGTCACTGAGGGAGTGTGTTACTGAGGGAGTGAGTTACTGAGGGAGTGAGTTACTGAGGGAGTGTGTTACTGAGGGAGTGAGTTACTGAGGGAGTGTGTTACTGAGGGAGTGAGTCACTGAGGGAGTGTGTCACTGAGGGAGTGAGTTACTGAGGGAGTGAGTCACTGAGGGAGTGAGTCACTGAGGGAGTGTGTCACTGAGGGAGTGAGTCACTGAGGGAGTGTGTCACTGAGGGAGTGAGTCACTGAGGGAGTGAGTCACTGAGGGAGTGTGTCACTGAGGGAGTGAGTCACTGAGGGAGTGAGTTACTGAGGGAGTGTGTTACTGAGGGAGTGAGTCACTGAGGGAGTGAGTTACTGAGGGAGTGTGTCACTGAGGGAGTGTGTCACTGAGGGAGGGAGTTACTGAGGGAGTGAGTCACTGAGGGAGTGTGTCACTGAGGGAGTGTGTCACTGAGGGAGGGAGTTACTGAGGGAGTGAGTCACTGAGGGAGTGTGTCACTGAGGGAGTGACTTACTGAGGGAGTGTGTCACTGAGGGAGTGTGTCACTGAGGGAGTGAGTTACTGAGGGAGTGTGTCACTGAGGGAGTGTGTCACTGAGGGAGTGTGTCACTGAGGGAGTGAGTTACTGAGGGAGTGTGTCACTGAGGGAGTGTGTTACTGAGGGAGTGTGTCACTGAGGGAGTGTGTCACTGAGGGAGTGAGTCACTGAGGGAGTGTGTCACTGAGGGAGTGAGTTACTGAGGGAGTGTGTCACTGAGGGAGTGTGTCACTGAGGGAGTGAGTTACTGAGGGAGTGTGTCACTGAGGGAGTGTGTCACTGAGGGAGTGTGTCACTGAGGGAGTGAGTTACTGAGGGAGTGTGTCACTGAGGGAGTGTGTTACTGAGGGAGTGTGTCACTGAGGGAGTGAGTTACTGAGGGAGTGTGTCACTGAGGGAGTGTGTCACTGAGGGAGTGAGTTACTGAGGGAGTGTGTCACTGAGGGAGTGTGTCACTGAGGGAGTGAGTTACTAAGGGAGTGTGTCACTGAGGGAGTGTGTCACTGAGGGAGTGAGTCACTGAGGGAGTGTGTCACTGAGGGAGTGTGTCACTGAGGGAGTGAGTCACTGAGGGAGTGAGTCACTGAGGGAGTGTGTTACTGAGGGAGTGTGTCACTGAGGGAGTGAGTTACTGAGGGAGTGTGTCACTGAGGGAGTGTGTCACTGAGGGAGTGAGTTACTGAGGGAGTGAGTCACTGAGGGAGTGAGTTACTGAGGGAGTGTGTCACTGAGGGAGTGAGTTACTGAGGGAGTGTGTCACTAAGGGAGTGTGTCACTGAGGGAGTGAGTTACTGAGGGAGTGTGTCACTGAGGGAGTGTGTCACTGAGGGAGTGAGTCACTGAGGGAGTGTGTCACTGAGGGAGTGAGTCACTGAGGGAGTGAGTTACTGAGGGAGTGTGTCACTGAGGGAGTGTGTCACTGAGGGAGTGAGTTACTGAGGGAGTGTGTCACTGAGGGAGTGTGTCACTGAGGGAGTGAGTTACTGAGGGAGTGAGTTACTGAGGGAGTGTGTCACTGAGGGAGTGAGTTACTGAGGGAGTGTGTCACTGAGGGAGTGTGTCACTGAGGGAGTGTGTCACTGAGGGAGTGAGTTACTGAGGGAGTGTGTCACTGAGGGAGTGTGTCACTGAGGGAGTGTGTCAATGAGGGAGTGAGTTACTGAGGGAGTGTGTCACTGAGGGAGTGTGTCACTGAGGGAGTGAGTCACTGAGGGAGTGAGTTACTGAGGGAGTGTGTCACTGAGGGAGTGTGTCAATGAGGGAGTGTGTCACTGAGGGAGTGTGTCACTGAGGGAGTGTGTCACTGAGGGAGTGAGTTACTGAGGGAGTGAGTCACTGAGGGAGTGTGTCACTGAGGGAGTGTGTCACTGAGGGAGTGTGTTACTGAGGGAGTGTGTCAATGAGGGAGTGTGTCACTGAGGGAGTGTGTCACTGAGGGAGTGAGTCACTGAGGGAGTGTGTCAATGAGGGAGTGTGTCACTGAGGGAGTGAGTCACTGAGGGAGTGTGTCAATGAGGGAGTGTGTCACTGAGGGAGTGTGTCACTGAGGGAGTGAGTCACTGAGGGAGTGTGTCAATGAGGGAGTGTGTCACTGAGGGAGTGAGTCACTGAGGGAGTGTGTCACTGAGGGAGTGTGTCACTGAGGGAGTGAGTTACTGAGGGAGTGTGTCACTGAGGGAGTGTGTCACTGAGGGAGTGTGTTACTGAGGGAGTGTGTCACTGAGGGAGTGAGTTACTGAGGGAGTGTGTCACTGAGGGAGTGAGTCACTGAGGGAGTGTGTCACTGAGGGAGTGTGTCACTGAGGGAGTGAGTAACTGAGGGAGTGTGTCACTGAGGGAGTGTGTCACTGAGGGAGTGAGTAACTGAGGGAGTGTGTCACTGAGGGAGTGAGTCACTGAGGGAGTGTGTCACTGAGGGAGTGTGTCACTGAGGGAGTGAGTCACTGAGGGAGTGTGTCACTGAGGGAGTGTGTTACTGAGGGAGTGTGTCACTGAGGGAGTGAGTCACTGAGGGAGTGTGTTACTGAGGGAGTGAGTCACTGAGGGAGTGTGTCACTGAGGGAGTGAGTCACTGAGGGAGTGTGTCACTGAGGGAGTGTGTTACTGAGGGAGTGTGTCACTGAGGGAGTGTGTCACTGAGGGAGTGTGTCACTGAGGGAGTGAGTCACTGAGGGAGTGTGTCACTGAGGGAGTGTGTCACTGAGGGAGTGAGTCACTGAGGGAGTGTGTTACTGAGGGAGTGAGTCACTGAGGGAGTGTGTTACTGAGGGAGTGAGTCACTGAGGGAGTGTGTTACTGAGGGAGTGTGTCACTGAGGGAGTGAGTGACTGAGGGAGTGTGTCACTGAGGGAGTGTGTCACTGAGGGAGTGAGTCACTGAGGGAGTGTGTCACTGAGGGAGTGTGTCACTGAGGGAGTGAGTCACTGAGGGAGTGAGTTACTGAGGGAGTGAGTCACTGAGGGAGTGTGTTACTGAGGGAGTGAGTTACTGAGGGAGTGAGTTACTGAGGGAGTGTGTTACTGAGGGAGTGAGTTACTGAGGGAGTGTGTTACTGAGGGAGTGAGTCACTGAGGGAGTGTGTCACTGAGGGAGTGAGTTACTGAGGGAGTGAGTCACTGAGGGAGTGAGTCACTGAGGGAGTGTGTCACTGAGGGAGTGAGTCACTGAGGGAGTGTGTCACTGAGGGAGTGAGTCACTGAGGGAGTGAGTCACTGAGGGAGTGTGTCACTGAGGGAGTGAGTCACTGAGGGAGTGAGTTACTGAGGGAGTGTGTTACTGAGGGAGTGAGTCACTGAGGGAGTGAGTTACTGAGGGAGTGTGTCACTGAGGGAGTGTGTCACTGAGGGAGGGAGTTACTGAGGGAGTGAGTCACTGAGGGAGTGTGTCACTGAGGGAGTGTGTCACTGAGGGAGGGAGTTACTGAGGGAGTGAGTCACTGAGGGAGTGTGTCCCTGAGGGAGTGAGTTACTGAGGGAGTGTGTCACTGAGGGAGTGTATCACTGAGGGAGTGTGTCACTGAGGGAGTGAGTTACTGAGGGAGTGTGTTACTGAGGGAGTGTGTCACTGAGGGAGTGTGTCACTGAGGGAGTGAGTTACTGAGGGAGTGTGTTACTGAGGGAGTGTGTCACTGAGGGAGTGAGTCACTGAGGGAGTGTGTCACTGAGGGAGGGAGTTACTGAGGGAGTGAGTCACTGAGGGAGTGTGTCACTGAGGGAGTGTGTTACTGAGGGAGTGTGTCACTGAGGGAGTGAGTCACTGAGGGAGTGTGTCACTGAGGGAGTGTGTTACTGAGGGAGTGTGTCACTGAGGGAGTGAGTCACTGAGGGAGTGTGTCACTGAGGGAGTGAGTCACTGAGGGAGTGTGTCACTGAGGGAGGGAGTTACTGAGGGAGTGTGTCACTGAGGGAGTGTGTCACTGAGGGAGTGAGTTACTGAGGGAGTGTGTTACTGAGGGAGTGTGTCACTGAGGGAGTGAGTCACTGAGGGAGTGTGTCACTGAGGGAGGGAGTTACTGAGGGAGTGAGTCACTGAGGGAGTGTGTCACTGAGGGAGTGTGTTACTGAGGGAGTGTGTCACTGAGGGAGTGAGTCACTGAGGGAGTGAGTCACTGAGGGAGTGTGTCACTGAGGGAGTGTGTTACTGAGGGAGTGTGTCACTGAGGGAGTGAGTCACTGAGGGAGTGTGTCACTGAGGGAGTGAGTCACTGAGGGAGTGTGTCACTGAGGGAGGGAGTTACTGAGGGAGTGTGTCACTGAGGGAGTGTGTCACTGAGGGAGTGTGTCACTGAGGGAGTGAGTCACTGAGGGAGTGTGTCACTGAGGGAGGGAGTTACTGAGGGAGTGTGTCACTGAGGGAGTGTGTCACTGAGGGAGTGAGTCACTGAGGGAGTGTGTCACTGAGGGAGTGTGTTACTGAGGGAGTGTGTCACTGAGGGAGTGTGTCACTGAGGGAGTGTGTTACTGAGTGAGTGTGTCACTGAGGGAGTGAGTTACTGAGTGAGTGTGTTACTGAGGGAGTGTGTCACTGAGGGAGTGTGTCACTGAGGGAGTGTGTTACTGAGGGAGTGTGTCACTGAGTGAGTGTGTTACTGAGGGAGTGTGTCACTGAGGGAGTGTGTCACTGAGGGAGTGAGTCACTGAGGGAGTGTGTCACTGAGGGAGTGTGTTACTGAGGGAGTGCGTCACTGAGGGAGTGAGTCACTGAGGGAGTGTGTCACTGAGGGAGTGTGTTACTGAGGGAGTGAGTCACTGAGGGAGTGAGTCACTGAGGGAGTGTGTTACTGAGGGAGTGAGTCACTGAGGGAGTGAGTCACTGAGGGAGTGAGTCACTGAGGGAGTGTGTTACTGAGGGAGTGTGTCACTGAGGGAGTGAGTCACTGAGGGAGTGTGTCACTGAGGGAGTGAGTCACTGAGGGAGTGAGTCACTGAGGGAGTGTGTCACTGAGGGAGGGAGTTACTGAGGGAGTGTGTCACTGAGGGAGTGTGTCACTGAGGGAGTGAGTCACTGAGGGAGTGTGTCACTGAGGGAGTGAGTCACTGAGGGAGTGTGTCACTGAGGGAGTGTGTCACTGAGGGAGTGTGTTACTGAGGGAGGGAGTTACTGAGGGAGTGTGTCACTGAGGGAGTGAGTCACTGAGGGAGTGAGTCACTGAGGGAGTGTGTCACTGAGGGAGGGAGTTACTGAGGGAGTGTGTCACTGAGGGAGTGTGTCACTGAGGGAGTGAGTCACTGAGGGAGTGTGTCACTGAGGGAGTGTGTCACTGAGGGAGTGAGTCACTGAGGGAGTGTGTCTCTCTGACCCTCAGGAACGCGGCGAGGACGATGAGGGAATTGTTGGTGAAAACAGCCGAGGGGATTGAGAGCGTCCCCACATCGAGGCGTCAGGTAATACCACCTCCCCTCTGAGGGGGGAGGGCGGGGGTGAGGGAGAGGGGAGACAGGGACAGTGGGAGAGAGTGGGAGGGAGAGCGAGCGAGGGAGGGAGGGGGAGGGAGAAAGAGAGGGAGAGAGAGAATGAGGGAGGGAGGGAGAGGGAGGGAGGAGAGGGAGAGAGAGAGAGAGGGAGTGAGGGAGAGAGGGAGAGAGAGAGGGAGAGAGAGAGGGAGAGAGAGAGGGAGAGAGAGTGAAAGAGAGAGAGAAGGAGAGAGGGAGGGAGGGAGCGAAAGAGAGGGAGGGAGAGAGAGGGAGGGAGAGGGACAGAAGGAGAGGGAGAGAGTGAGAGAGGGAGAGAGGGAGGTTTTCTGGAGGGAATTGCAGGAGAGTGGAACAGGCTCCCACTTCCCTCCCTCGGTGTGAGTGAGGGTCTGTCCCCCTCCCTCGGTGTGAGTGAGGGTCTGTCCCCCCTCCCTCGGTGTGAGTGAGGGTCTGTCCCCCCTCCCTCGGTGTGAGTGAGGGTCTGTCCCCCCTCCCTCGGTGTGAGTGAGGGTCTGTCCCCCTCCCTCGGTGTGAGTGAGGGTCTGTCCCCCCTCCCTCGGTGTGAGTGAGGGTCTGTCCCCCCTCCCTCGGTGTGAGTGAGGGTCTGTACCCCCTCCCTCGGTGTGAGTGAGGGTCTGTCCCCCCTCCCTCGGTGTGAGTGAGGGTCTGTCCCCCTCCCTCGGTGTGAGTGAGGGTCTGTCCCCCCTCCCTCGGTGTGAGTGAGGGTCTGTCCCCCCTCCCTCGGTGTGAGTGAGGGTCTGTCCCCCCTCCCTCGGTGTGAGTGAGGGTCTGTCCCCCCTCCCTCGGTGTGAGTGAGGGTCTGTCCCCCCTCCCTCGGTGTGAGTGAGGGTCTGTCCCCCTCCCTCGGTGTGAGTGAGGGTCTGTCCCCCCTCCCTCGGTGTGAGTGAGGGTCTGTCCCCCCTCCCTCGGTGTGAGTGAGGGTCTGTCCCCCCTCCCTCGGTGTGAGTGAGGGTCTGTCCCCCTCCCTCGGTGTGAGTGAGGGTCTGTTCCCCCCTCCCTCGGTGTGAGTGAGGGTCTGTCCCCCCTCCCTCGGTGTGAGTGAGGGTCTGTCCCCCTCCCTCGGTGTGAGTGAGGGTCTGTCCCCCCTCCCTCGGTGTGAGTGAGGGTCTGTCCCCCCTCCCTCGGTGTGAGTGAGGGTCTGTCCCCCCCCCTCGGTGTGAGTGAGGGTCTGTCCCCCCTCCCTCGGTGTGAGTGAGGGTCTGTCCCCCCCCCTCGGTGTGAGTGAGGGTCTGTCCCCCCCCCCTCGGTGTGAGTGAGGGTCTGTCCCCCCTCCCTCGGTGTGAGTGAGGGTCTGTCCCCCCCCCCCTCGGTGTGAGTGAGGGTCTGTCCCCCCCCCTCGGTGTGAGTGAGGGTCTGTCCCCCCTCCCTCGGTGTGAGTGAGGGTCTGTCCCCCCCCCTCGGTGTGAGTGAGGGTCTGTCCCCCCCCCTCGGTGTGAGTGAGGGTCTCTCTGTGTGTTGCAGGAGCTGACCCTCCGGGAGAGAGAGTTTGTCGTTGCCTCCAGAGCGTTCAGCCAATCGGTGAAGAGATGGTTCTGCCAGCGCGGGAGGTGAGCTCCCCCTCCCCCACCCTCACCCCCACCCCCACCCCCTCCCTCACCTCCTCCGTCACCCTCAACCCCTCCCCTTCCTTCACCCCCTCCCCCTCCCTCATCCCCTATCTCACCCCAACCACACCCCCAACCTCACCGCCACCCCTGCCCCCAACCCCTCCCCCAACCGCAACCTCTACCCCTCTCCCACCCCCTCCTTCAACCCCTCCCTCACCCCCAACCCCACCCACACCCCTGCCCCTGACCCCTCCCACACCCCAACCCCACCAACACCCCTGCCCCCAAACCCTCCCACACCCCCAACTCCTCCCCCTCCCTCATCCCCAACCCACCCCCACCCCTGCCCCCAGCCCTGCCTCCAGCCCTGCCTTCACCCCCTCCCTCAACCTCAACCCCTCCCCCAAACTCTACCCCTCCCCCGCCCCGACCTCTCTCTTATACCCACCACCAACCCCTCCCACACACCCAACCTTCCCTCACTCACAACCCAACCACAACTCCTCCCCCACCCCAGTGGGGGTGTGTGTGGAGTGGGGGGTGTGTGTGTGTGTGTGTGTGAGTGTGTGTGTGTGTGTGTGGTGTGTGTGTGTGTGTGAGTGTGTGTGTGTGTGTGGGGTGTGTGTGTGTGGAGTGGGGTGTGTGGTGTGTGTGTGTGTGTGTGGAGTGGGGGGTGTGTGTGTGGAGTGGGGTGTGTGTGTGTGTGTGTGTGTGTGTGTGTGTGTGGAGTGGGGGGTGTGTGTGTGTGTGTGTGGAGTGGGGGGTGTGTGTGTGTGTGTGTGGAGTGGGGGGTGTGTGTGTGGAGTGGGGTGTGTGTGTGTGTGTGTGTGGAGTGGGGGGTGTGAGTGTGTGTGGGGTGAGTGTGTTGGGAGTGTGGGTGCGGGTGTGTCCCTGAGGGGCTGTGTGCTGACGGTGTCCCCTTCTCTCTGACAGGAACACCGATGTCATTGTTGCTGCCCTGAACCTCGTACACCATCTCAACCTGCTGCTGCACACCCTCACCAGGGAGCACTCAACCCTGCACTAGGCCCCAGGCTCTAACCCTGCACTAGGCCCCAGGGTCTGTCCCTGCGCTAGGCCCCAGGCTCTAACCCTGCACTAGCCCCAGGGTCTGTCCCTGCGCTAGGCCCCAGGGTCTGTCCCTGCGCTAGGCCCCAGGGTCTATCCCTGCGCTAGGCCCAGGGTCTGTCCCTGCGCTAGGCCCCAGGCTTTAACCCTGCACTAGGCCCCAGGCTCTAACCCTGCACTAGGCCCCAGGCTCTAACCCTGCACTAGCCCCAGGGTCTAACCCTGCACTATGCCCCAGGGTCTAACCCTGCACTATGCCCCGGGCTCTATCCCTGCCCAAGGCCCCGGGATCTATCCCTGCACTAGGCCCCAGGCTGTATCCCTGCACTAGGCCCCAGGCTCTATCCCTGCACTAGGCCCCAGGCTGTAACGTAAAGCCTATATCCTCCCCCGTCCAGGGCCAGGTAGAAGCCGCTGTGCTCAGAAACCCTCTCACATCCACAAATACAGAGCTCGAAGCTAAACACAGCCTTTCACCCAGTAACAACTCTCCCTGTCGCTTCATATTGCTCACTCAGCTCATCGACTGTGGAAGCCTTCACCCCTACACCCCTCCCTATCCTTGTCACCCCCTATACCCCCTCCCTATCTCTCTAACCCCCTCCGGCCCCTACACCCCCTCCCTGATTCCCATCCCTCCCCCATTGGGGGCTGCCCATCTAGTTGCCTGGACCTGAGCTCTGGAGCTCCCCCGTCCCCCTCCCTCCCTCCTTCCATCTCTCCCTCCCTCTCCCCCTCCATCTCCCTCTCCCTCTCTCCCTTCCCTCTCCCTCCGTCCCCCTCACCCTCCCTCGCCCCCTTTTCCCCCTCCCTCCCCGTCCCATTCCCCCTTCTCCCCCTCCCCCTGTACCTCTCCCCCTCCTCCTCTCTCCCTCTATCCCCCCTCCCTCTCCCCTCCACCTCCCCTCCCTCCCCCTCTCCCCCTCCCTCCACCTCCCACCTCCTCCCATTCCCCCCTCTCCCACTCCTCTCCCTCCCCCTCCCTCTCCCCTCCTCCCCCTTGTCCCCCTCCCACTCCCTCTCCCCCTCCACCTCCCCTCACTCCCTCTACCCCCTCCCCCTCCCTCTCCCCCCTCTCCCCACCCTCTCCCTCCCTCCCCCTCCCTCCCCACTCCCTCTTCCTCCCTCTCCTCCTCCCTCTACCCTCCCTCTCCCCCTCCTTCCCCCCTCCTCCCCACCCCCTCTCTCCCCCCTTCCGTCTCTCCCCCTCCCACTCCCTCCCCGTCCATCCCCCCTTCTCTCCCCCTGTCTCTCCCTCTCCCTCTCCCTCCCTCCCCCCCCCTCGCTCTCCTTCTCCCTCCCCATCCCACTCCCCCCTCCCCGTCCCACTCCCCCCTCCCTCTCCACCCTCTCTCTCCCCCTCCACCTCTCCTCCCTCTCCTCCTCCCTCCTCCTTCCACCCCCCTCCCCCTCTCCCGCTCCCCCGCCCTCTCCCCCCTCTCCCCCCTCTCCCCACCCTCTCCCTCCCTCCCCCTCCCCCTCCCTCCCCTCGTCCTTCTACCCTCCCTCTCCCCCTCCCTTTCCTCCTCCTCCCCTTCTCTCCTCCTCCCCCTCCCTCCCCCTCCTCCTTTCCCCTCCCTCGCCCTCCCTCCACCCCCCCTCCCTCCCTCTCCCCCTCCCCCTCTCCCTCTTCCCCTCTCCCTCTTCCCCTCCCCCCTCTTCCCCTCCCCCTCTCTCTTCCTCCCCTACCCCCTTGCCCCTCCCTCTCCCCCTCCCCTTGTCCCTCTGCCTCCCCTCCCTCTCCCTTTCCATCTCCCCCTCCCCCTGTCCCTCTGCCCCTCCCCCTCTCCCTCCCTCTCCCCACCCCCTCCCCTCTCCCCCCCCTCCCCCTCCCTCTCTCCTGCCGGACTGTCCTGAACACTGCCTGATCCCTTGGCCCCAGCACGTGATTCCCTCTCCCGCCCCTTGGAGCGCCGCACCCTGCTGTTCTAACCCCTCCCTTTGTGGAAGGCATTGTTCCATTAAAGGCGCTTTGTAAACGTGCACTGTTGTTGTTGTTGTTGTTGTTGTAGTAAGCTGCACAGGAAGGTCCCGGTTGGCGTTGTCATTGGTGGGTACTGAAGCACCAATCTGTCTGGGCCGCAGCCTGTCCTGAGCCTCCTGGTTCATCTCCCTCCCTCTCCCCCCCCGCCCCTCCTCCCCTTCCCTCCCCTTCTCTCCTCCTCCCCCTCCCTCCTCCTCCCTCTCCCACCCCTCCTCCTTTCCCCTCCCTCTCCCCCTCGCTCTGCCCCCTCCCCCTCCTCCCCTTCCCTCCCTCCCTCTCCCTCTCCCTCCCCCTCCTCCTTTCCCCTCCCTCTCCCCCTCCCTCTCCCTCCTCCTTTCCCCTCCCTCGTTCCTGGAGCGGAGGGATATCTAACCGTCGGGGCGGTTTACTCCCAGAAGCCCCTACCCCAGGGGGAGGGTGGCAATGACCACCAGCTAACCCGAGGCCCCCCTCGATGGTTTGGTATGGCGAGGGCTGTAATCCACACCGCGCCGATCTGAGGGGGAAAACCTCGAGCCCACCGCCCCTCCCATCGAGAAGGACGAAGGGCAGCAGATACACGGGAAAGCCCCCCCACCCACAACCCCCGCACGTTCCCCTCTGCCCACCCCCACGTGGAAATATATCGGCCGTTCCCTCAGGATCTCTGAAACCCCCTCCCAAGGGGCGCTGAGCGGGTGTCACTACACCACACGGGACTGCAGCGGCTTCAGAGGGAAGCCCACCCCCCCCCCCCCGACCTTCTCAAGGGGGCAATTAGGGACGGGGTGATAAATGGAGACCCAGCCAGTGACACCATGAATGCAAAAACGAAGACGATTATTCCATTTTGAGCAACAGGATCCATTGGGTCAATTAACAGCAATCACAGCACGAAAACAGACCCTTCGGCCCATCCCGTCCATGCCGGCCAGATATCCCAACCCAATCCAGTCCCACCTGCCAGCACCCGGCCCATATCCCTCCAAACCCTTCCTATTCATATCCCCATCCAAATGCCTCTTAAATGTTGCAATTGTACCAGTCTCCACCACTTCCTTATTCCATACACATACCACCCTCTGTGTGAAAAAGTTGCCCCTTAGGTCTCTTTTATATCTTTCCTCTCTCACCCTAAACCTATGCCCCTCTAGTTCTGGACTCCCCCCACCCCAGGGAAGAGACTTTGCCTATTTACCCTATCCATGCCCCTCATAATTTTATAAACCTCTATAAGGTCACCCCTCAGCCTCCGACACTCCAGGGAAAACAGCCCCAGCCTGTTCAGCCCCTCCCTGTAGCTCAAACCCTCCAACCCTGGCACCATCCTTGTCAATCCTTACTGAACCCTTTCGAGTTTCACAACATCGTCCCGACAGCAGGGAGACCGGAATTGAAGGCAGTTTTCCAAAAGTGGCAGTCTCCCAATCAATGATTGCTCAATGAAAAGTGACCATTCCTCCCCTCTCTGCTGCTGCTATCCCTCTGTCCCATCCTGACTAATGCCCGGGCAGAGGAGGAGAACCACCGAGAGAGGCAAATAGCCCCAACATGTGGAACTCTTAAATCGCCCTGAACCCTCCATTCCCCCCCAATGCCACCTCCCCCAAACCCCCCCATCCCATGCCCCCCACTCCAATGCCCACCACTGGCCACCCTCCTACTTCCATGGGATGGGGGTGCCATTGACTGGAAGATTTGTCGCCCATTTTATGGCCCACGTATAGGCGGCCATTTTCAGAGGGGCTGCGTAGAGCCTGCAGGGTTTGGAGTCACGTGTAGGCCATGCTGAGTATGGACGGTGGATCTCTCTTGCATGGCCGTGAAGTTTGGAGGGGGGGTGGGGGGGGGGGGGGAGGTTTCCAATGCCAACAGATGTTGGTTACCATGGTCACTGTTGCCCTGACGGCCATCATTATGCAGTTTCCTTTCCCCACTCAGGGCCGTTTGGAGGGATTTCCCTCCGGATCATTCCACTCGCTGAATGGAGCAACAATCCAATGGGTTTTCCTTCCGTTCCCATTGTTTTTGGGAGAAGGGAAGGGAGGGAGGATGCAGGTTAGGATGTGACCAATTAGAACCGGTCGTTGTGATGTATTTGGACCCAGTCACCATTGCTGGTGGCCAAGAAATGTTGAGTCATCCGCGGAGAATATTCCCGGGAGCTGGGCCTCATCCAGCACCATTTCCGACCGGGAGACAGTGCTCTCTGTCAGGAACAGAGCGACTTGCTCCGGTCTCACACCTTCTCTGAGAGAGCCAGGCATTTATCTGCCTTTACTCCCATTAGTCAGAATTCCGATGGATTCAATCCCCTTCTTGATCTATCCCTTCCAATTCACGCCCAATGGCCACAATCCCAACGGATGCAATCCATGCACATTCACCCCCAATGGATTGAATCCTTTTTTCCCATTCACTCCCATTGGACACCATCCCAATGGATTGAATCCCCTTCTTGTTCAATCCCAATGGGCACAATCCCAACGGATTCAATCCCTTCCAATTCACTCCCAATGGACACAATCCCAAAGAAGCCAATCCCCTTCCCATTCGCTCCCATTAGACACAATCCCAATGGAACGTGACCCATTCGGTAAAACCCAATGATACTTCACAGACAATCCATTAACTGTGAAGATTTGTCACCGTGGTAGGTTTTGTCTTTTTTGGTCTCCATTCCTGATGAAGGCCTTTTGCTCGAAACGTTGATTTTCCTGCTCCTCTTATGCTGCCTGACCTGCTGTGCTTTTCCAGCACCACTCTGATCTCCAGCATCTGGGCAGTCCTCACTTGTGCCTTATTTGGTCTCAATGTGCAGCAAGATCCCACAAGCAGCAACGTGAATAAAGAGCCAAACCGTCTGGTGGAATTGAATTGAATTGAATTTGAATTGGTCTGAGTGGGATTGAATTTGAATTGAATTCGAATTGGTTTGAGTGGAATTGAATTGAATTCGAATTAGTTTGAGTGGAATTGGCTTTGGGGGGGTGGAGGGAGGGTCATTTCAACCCCCAGGTCACGTGGATAGAACTCCCTAGCCCCTTCTAAACCAAGCTTCACCTGCAGCCGGGGTCCCTAAGGAAGAGGGGAGTATTGCAGTGTGACTAACGACAGGAGGGACAATGGTGTCTCTGAATCAGTTACGTTGGAACTGAAAGAATGAGGAAGTTTCTCGGGTTCAGTGTTGACTGTGAATTAAAAACAGAAACCGATGTCATGTTAGTAAGTCCCTACACTTCTCGATGTTGCAATTGTCTGTTTCTCAAGCGTGGGAGCTGTTAGAAAACATCCTGAATGAAGTAATGAGTTCATTCGGAACTGGACAGAGGGAATTTTCACTGAACAAACCACTTCCTGTATTTCAGGCTGTCAACAACTGCATTCCAGTAGCACCTCCCACCTTGTCCCATGCTGTCTGCAGAGTGCCTCAGCTTAGCTCCCCATTCATTCCCATTGGAGTCAATCCCAGTGGATCCAATCCCCTTCCCACTCACTCCCAATGGACACAATCCCATTGAACCCAATCCCCTTCCCATTCACTCCCATTGGACACAATCCCATTGAACCCAATCCCCTTCCCACTCACTCCTATTGGAGTCAATCCCAGTGGGCCCAATCCCCTTCCAACTCACTCCCACTGGACACAATCCCAGTGGGGCCAATCCCCTTCCCATTCACTCCCATTGGACACAATCCCATTGAACCCAATCCCCTTCCCATTACTCCCATTGGAGTCAATCCCAGTGGGCCCAATCCCCTTCCCATTCACTCCCATTGGACACAATCCCATTGAACCCAATCCCCTTCCCATTACTCCCATTGGAGTCAATCCCAGTGGGCCCAATCCCCTTCCCATTCACTCTCATTGGACACAATCCCAGTGGACCCAATCCTCTTCCCATTCACTCCCATTGGACACAATCCCATGGAATCCAATCCCTTTCCCACTCACTCCCATTGGACACAATCCCCTGGAATCCAATCCCCTTCCCATTCACTCCCATTGGAGTCAATCCCAGTGGACCCAATCCCCTTCCCATTCACTCCCATTGGAGTCAATCTCAGTGGACCCAATCCCCTTCCCATTCACTCCCATTGAACCCAATCCCCTTCCCAGTCACTCCCATCGGACAGAATCCCAGTGGACCCAATCCTTCCCATTCACTCCCATTGGGCACAACCCCATTGGACCTAATCCCTTGCCCATTCGTGGGGAGTGCGGCAGTCAGTGTGTACACACCAAGATCCTGTGGTGATGTGGTGGCCACCGGGGTAGGTGTTGACATTGCAGTCGGTGGGTGGGCGTAGGAGAGGCAGCAATGGCTGCAGTTGTTGGTGTGCACAGCAAGATCCCATTACATCCCACCCTAACCATAAGTTCGCCTGGACCATCTCAGACACCTCCCCCCACTTCCTGGACCTCTCCATTGCTAACAACGGTGACTGACTCGACACAGACATCTTCTACAAGCCCACCAACTCTCACAGCTACCTGGACTATACCTCCTCCCACCCTGCCTCCTGTAAAAATGCTGTCCCTTATTTCCTAATCCTCTGTCTCCACTGCATCTGCTCCCAGGATGACCATCCACCACAGAACACACCAGATAGCGTCCTTCTTCAAAGACTGCAATTTCCCCTCCTAAGTGGTCATGATGCCCTCAGTACATCTCCTCCACTTCCTGCACGTCCACCCTCAAAACCCACCCTTCCAGCTGCAACGAGGACAGAACCCCCCTAGTCCTCACCTTCCACCCCACCAACCTCCGGATACATTGCATCGTCCTCCGCCATTTCTGCCTTCTTCAAACAGACTCCACCATCAGAAATATATTTCCCTCCTCACCCCTATCTGTATTCTGTAAAGACCATTCTCTGTGCGATTCTCTTGTCAAGTCTACGTCACCCCACCAACCACCTTCCCCTCCCAGCACCTTCCCCTGCCACCGCAAGAATTGCAAAATCTACACACACATTTTCCCCCTCACCTCCATCCAAGGCCCCAAAGGAGCCTTCCACATCCATCATAGATTTACCTGCACTTCCACACATCATTTACTGTATCCGTTGCTCCTGATGAGGTCTCCTCTACATTGGGGAGACAGGATGCTTGCATACTTGCAGAATGCTTCAGAGAACATCTCTGGGACACACGTACAAACCAATCTCACCGCCCCGTGGCCACACATTTCAACTCCCCATCCCACTCCACCAAGGACATGCAGGTCCTGGCCTCCTCCATTGCCACTCCCTTCCCACTCGACGCTGGAGAAAGAACGCCTCATCTTCCACCTTGGATCCCTTCAACTCCAGGGCATCAACGTGGACTTCACCAGTTTTCTTCCTCCCCCCACTTTATCCCAGATCCAACCTTCTAACTCGGCACTGTCCTCGTCACCTGTCCATCTTCCTTCGCACCAAGCTGCTGCACCTTCCTGTCCGACCTATCAACATTAGCCCCACCATCTATCTATTGCACTCTCAGCTACCTTGCCCCAGCCCCAAAACCTCTCCTATTTATCTCTCTACCCCGTTGGCTCACAAGCCTCATTCCAGAGTGAAAGGCTTATGCCTGAAATGTCGATTCTCCTGCTCCTCGAATGCTGCCTGACCTGCTGTGCTTTTCCAGCACCACACTCTCTGATCTCCAGCATCTGCAGTCCTCAGTTTCTCCTAAAAGATCCCGTTGACCATGACCTCGCTCCGTTGGTGGGTCTCCTGGGTTCGGTATTGACCCCGGGATAACCAGAGGGGTCTGCAGCCAACCCTCACCCTCCTCACCCCCTCTGTGATCCCGGTCCTGGCCTCTTGAGCAAGCCTGGTGTCCGTCCCTCAGCCTTCACCGACAGAGGGGCAGCCTCGAGGGTATCCTCCTGTCAGGAGCTCCTTAAAGCACCCCTCTTTGTACGGCCCTCACACTGATACCTCGAAGGCAAAGGTCCACTCATTGTGCCCAATATCCAGGCCTGGGCCAACACCTGACAAGGAACCCAATGGAGATCTCCAACATTGTGAGTGGAATGGGAAGCCCTTTCTGACAGGGTGGAGATAGCAATGACTAGAGTTTGTGGGGTGGAGGGGGGGGTTGGTAGTGCATGGAGCCACAGGGTCCCACAGAACAGAGATAGGCCCTTCACTCCAAACTGGTCCATGCCAACCCACAATGTCCACCCATGCTGACCCCACCTCCCTGCATTTAGCTCATATCCTATCCTATCCATGTACTTGGTTTGGTATGGATGGTATGGATACCATACCATGGTTTGGTGCTCATGTATTTGCATTGGTATGGATGGTATGGATACCATACCATGGTTTGGTGTCCATGTATTTGCATTGGTTTGGATGGTATGGATACCATACCATGGTTTGGTATCCATGTACTTGCTTTGGTATGGATGGTATGGATACTATACCATGGTTTGGTATCCATGTATTTGGATGGTATGGATACTATACCATGGGTTAGTATCCATGTATTTGGATGGTATGGATACCGTACCATGGTTTGGTATCCATGTACTTGCGTTGGTATGGATGGTATGGATACCATACCATGGTTTGATATCCATGTACTTGCGTTGGTATGGATGGTATGGATACTATACCATGGTTTGGTATCCATGTACTTGCGTTGGTATGGATGGTATGGATATCATACCATGGTTTGATATCCATGTACTTGCGTTGGTATGGATGGTATGGATACTATACCATGGTTTGATATCCATGTACTTGCGTTGGTATGGATGGTATGGATACTATACCATGGTTTGGTATCCATGTACTTGCGTTGGTATGGATGGTATGGATACTATACCATGGTTTGATATCCATGTACTTGCGTTGGTATGGATGGTATGGATTCTATACCATGGTTTGGTATCCATATATTTGCGTTGGTATGCTTTCCGTTGTTGGTCAGAGGATTGAGTACAGGGGTTGGGAGGGCATGTTGTGACTGTTAGAGGGAAAAGAATAAAAGGGAACCTGAGGGGAAACGTTTCTACTCAGAGGGTGGTACACATGTGGAATGAGCTGCCAGTGGAAGTGGTTGAGGAGGGTACATTAACAACATAGAGACATCGAGATGTTACAGCACGGAAACAGACCCTTCGGTCCAACCCGTCCATGCCGACCAGATATCCCAACCCAATCTAGTCCCACCTGCCAGCACCCGGCCCATATCCCTCCAAACCCTTCCTATTCATATACCCATCCAAATGCCTCTTAAATGTTGTAATTGTACCAGCCTCCACCACATCCTCCGGCAGCTCATTCCATACACGTAACCACCCTCTGTGTGAAAAAGTTGCCCCTTAGGTCTCTTTTATATCTTTCCCCTCTCACCCTAAACCTATGCCCCTCTAGTTCTGGACTCCCCCACCCCAGGGAAAAGACTTTGCCTATTTACCCTATCCATGCCCCTCATAATTTTGTAAACCTCTATAAGGTCACCCCTCAGCCTCCGACGCTCCAGGGAAAACAGCCCCAGCCTGTTCAGCCTCTCCCTGTAGCTCAAACCCTCCAACCCTGGCAACATCCTTGTAAATCTTTTCTGAACCCTTTCAACTTTCACAATATCTTTCCGATAGGAAGGAGACCAGAATTGCATGCAATATTCCAACAGTGGCCTAACCAATGTCCTGTACAGCCACAACATGACCTCCCAACTCCTGTACTCAATACTCTGACCAATAAAGGAAAGCATACCAAACACCTTCTTCATTATCCTATCTACCTGCGACTCTATTTTGTGTGGCTCACATGTGGGCCTTGGGTTCTGTTTTTTTTTGGTTCTTTGTTTCCTGGTTTTGATTGTGAAAGCAAGCTCTTAATCCGCGTGCAGGATCCTTTAACTTTAAGATTGCAAAACACACGACACTAAAAATAGCTTGACCTCTTGGGCAGACAATGGACAGGAACCTGGACAAGGGGAAAAACATCGCGCCAAGAAAAGAAAGTGACATCAGTGTTGGTGACTCATTCGACATTTTCTACTGTCGGATAGCCGTGGGGAAGTGAAACCGTGGCGGGGGGTGAGGGTCTGCCTCATGAACAGGGTCAGATTTGTTCTCTCCTTTCATCACCTAATTGCCCCTGGGGCTGACAGGGGGCGGTTCAGGGTTTGCCCCTCCCCCTTCTCAGTTTGCCTCACAGAGAGGCCTAGACCAGGGTAAGGCCTGAAGGCCCGGGCATTGCTCAGGCCTGTCAGAGTGTAGGGGTCAGGGCATCACATGGAGGTTGTACGGGACGTACAAAGTTGAAAATCACACCAGGTTATAGTCCAACAGGTTTAATTGGAAGCACTAGCTTTCGGAGCGACGCTCCTTCATCAGGTGATAGTGGAGAATAAAATTGTAAGGCACAGAATTTATAGCAAAAGTTTACAGTATGAAATTATACATTGAAAAATACCTTGTTTGTCTGTTGAGTCTTTCATCTGTTCGAATACCATGATAGTTTCGCTTCTTTCATGTGTAAATCACAACACCTTTTATCTTTTAAGAGTTGCGTTCTCAGGTTCACGACCTTACAGGACTTGGGTGAGGCCTCCGCTGGAAGACTACCTCCAGTTCTGCGTCCGGCCCTGTTACAGGAAGGATTTTATGAAAACCGGAGCGGGCTCCGAAGAGATTTACCGGGGTGTTGCCGGGTATGGAGGGTGGGAGGCGGAAGGAGAGGCTGGGAGATTGGGAGGTTGAGGCTTGACCTGAGAGAGGTTTATAAAATGACGAAGGGGGCAGGGTGAGGTGGCTTACTCTTCCGAGGGTCGGTGTGGACGTGTTGGGCCGAAGGGCCTGTTTCCAGATTCCAGATAAGGTGAATGGCAGCTGTCTTTTCTCGAGGGTGGGGTTTTTGAAGACGAGGGGGCACATTTTTCGTGTGAGAGGAGAGGGATTTAAAAAGACAGGAGGGTGGTCTGTGGGTGGAATGAACTTCATGAGGAAGTGAGGGATGTGGGTACAATTAACAATTTTTAAAAGATAAGGCCACGAGTAGGAAAGGTTTGGAGGGATATGGGCCAGGGATGGGTATGTAGGACTGGTTTAGTTTGGGATAGTAGACTGGTTGGGCTGAAGGGTCTGTTTCCGTGCTGGGTGACAATGAGACTGGCTGAACAGCTCACTGCTATTTGACAACGGCCTCTCAGAGAATCTCACATGGTTCTGGATGTAGGTTTGCTCACTGAGCTGGAAGGTTCGTTTTCAGACGTTTCGTCACCATGCTAGGGTAACATCCTCAGTGAGACCCCCCTCACCACCCCCCGGTGAAGCGCTGCTGGTGTAGGAAGAGGGTCGCTAACACCAGCACTTCACCAGAGGCTCACTGATGATGTCACCCTAGATTGGTGACGAAACATCTGAAGACGAACCTCCCAACTCAGTGAGCAACCTACATCCAGAACCTCAGCCTGAGCTACACATCTGCTCAAACCTTGCTAATCCCCTACTGGAGACAGTCAAGCCATTCAGCCTATGACGTCCATACCAACCCTCCGAAAAGCAAACCAGCCAGACCCACCCCATATTCCCATGGCCAACCCACCCTAACCTGCACACCCCTGGGCACTATAGGACAATTTAGCACGGCCAATCCACCCGAACCTGCACATCCCTGGGCACTATGGGACAAATTCTCACCGGTCCTCCCTCTCTCTCTCTCTCTCTCTCTTTCTCTCTTTCTCTCTCTCTCTCCTGAGCCCTATGTTTTGGTGAAACAACGGGAACTGTTTTGAATTCCTGTGTGGAATGCACTGCCTGGGAATGTGGTGCTGGGACATTGGCGAGGGTATGGATGGAGGAGCGACGGGAGGAGACAGACAGTGGGGGGGGTAGGAGGCTGGTTGTAAGGAGGGGTGGTGTGGGAGGCACTTGCTGCTGGTGTCCCTGCGCTCTGACCAGTCTCTCTCTCCCTCTGTGTTCCAGTGCTCTGTGGGGCAGCCTCGTTGGCTGGGAAAGAGCAGGAACCATCGTGTGTGGCGGGGGGCAGAGCAATTTGCTACACCCCCGTGATGGACTGGGAAATCCCCCGCAAAGGTAGTCATCTCATTCCTTAACAGAGCGTCAGCCAGTATTGAGGCTGTCTCAGACCTGAGTGGTTCAGTTTAGGAAAAGGATTCTCTCTTTCTCTCTCTCCCAGAGATCACCGTACAGTGGTGCCGGAACACTGACTGATTCCAGGAACACTGTCTGATTCCAAACCCCTCCTCTCTCTCTCTCTCTCTCTCTCACACACACATTCTCAGTCATTCTCTCGCTGTTAGCAGACATGAATAGCCAGCTGGAGGTACTCAGTGCACTCCTTCTGCTCACTTTTCTGCTACCTGAAACCGGTAAGTGCTGAGCTTAATTGGACAGCAATTCGTTTGCCTGGTTCAACAGGTTTTACTGCGGGTGGCGAGAGGGGGAGGTGGTGATGCTCAGGCGATTTGATTAAGAATTGTCACCCGTAACTGGCAACGGCAAACAGTTTGGTTTATGGGTGCAGTGTGGGGCAGATTGTACAGTACAAAGTTGAGTAGGGGGTGATAATGGGGAGGGGGGGGAGCGGTGACGCGACAGAGCGAGGGATACAATTTCACAGAGTCCAAAACCGAGAGGGCATCAGTTTAAGGTGAGATGGGACAGAGTGTGAGAGAGAGAGAGAGAGAGAGAGAGAGAGCTCAACATTGATGTGTGAGAGATCCTTTTAAACGTGATAAAAGTTCTCGAAACTATCCCCTTGTTTTGAATCTCTTGCTTGACAGAAGGGGATTCTAACCGAGGTGGGAGGGGGTCGTGGGTGATGTTGAGGGGGAGGGGAGGGGTCAATGGTGGGCTCGATGGACTGGACTGTGCCCGCAACTCGATTCTAAGAGGTAAAAAAAATCACACAGCACCAGGTCCAAAAGGTTCATTTGGAAGCACTAGTTTTTGAAGCGCTGCCCCTTCATCTGGTGGTTGTGGAGAATAAGAATTTATAGCAAAAGTTTACAGTGTCAAGCAACTGAAGTTATGTATCGAAAAAGACCCGGACTGTTTGTTAAGTCTCTCATCTTTGAGAATGACCGCGTTGGTTTCAGTTCTTCTGTTTGTAAATCCCAAAACTTCTTTTTAAAAACGTTACATTCTCAGGTAAACTTGGGATCAGCTGAGACTGTGTTGAAGGTGTTAGCCCCCCTGTGTGCTGTTGTCTGTGCCATAATGTTTGGACAAAGTTACATTCTCAAGTGAGATTCTGCGAGAGCTGGGTGAGAAGGGGCGAGGGAGAGCGTGCAAGTGACTGGTGGAGTTGGATACAGTTCTTGGGGTTAAGGATGCAGAGGACTAAGGGGGAGGAAGCAGGAACAGGGCACTGAGTTGAATGATCAGCTGGTGATAGTATTGGACAGGGAGCAGGTGCGAAGGGCCGAATGGCCTCCTCCTTCTTTTCTGTGATTGGGTTGGGATTGGGGATTGCAAGGACGTAAGGGAAAAGAAGCTGGAAAACAGGCCATTCAGCCCCTCTGGCTCGCTCCAATACTGGCCCAGACCGGGACTGACCAGCTTGGACCTCGAAGCCCACTTCCCTGCCCTGTCTCCCTAACCCCCCTCCGCTCCCTCACTTTCGGATGCATCCAGTCACCCGGCCTGTCCCAGCACCCTCCTTCCACCCTCGGGACAGACCCGATGGGATGGGGCTGAACGGCCAGTCTGAAACCAGCCGGGGCAGCGGTTCCGCCAAACGGCGCTACACAAATGCAATGCCGGGTGGGAGAGACAGAGAGATGCCCTCCCCCTCCCAACCCCTCGATAAACCTCCAAATCATTGAGACCCTTCCCCTCAACCTCTGCAATCCCTCTCTCTCTCTCTCTCTGGGGATCCCCTGGGACAAACGGGCTGAAGTGAAGATTCCCACCTCTCACGGAATGTCAGATCCGAGGGACTGGTGCCGGTCTTTCTCGGGAACGTGAGGCTGAAGGGAAATGACCCTGGGCAGGGTCTCTACCAAGTGGAGATGATCAGCTCAACCCTGGTGTGTTGAAATACCGTTACCTCCTGATGACCCTTAGCTGCTGCCTCCTTGCTGGGCTGGGAGAATGTGAGGACCGCAGGGGGTCAGAGTTGAGAGAGTGTCGCTGGAAAAGTACAGCAGGTGAAACCCCTCCATCAGGATTTTGCCCATACGTCGATTCTCCTGCTCCTCCGACACTGCCCAACGTGATGTGCTTTTCCAGCACCACTCTCCAGACCCAGTTGGCTGTTTGTACTCAGAGTGGGAGATTCCTTCCACCTGCAGTGCAGGGGTGAATCCAACACACAGCGTCCCTCCCCAACCCTGGCTAGTGTGTTCCGTCTGTTGGAATGTGCAGACCCAAGTGTCAGTGCTGAGGGAGTGCCGCGCTGTCAGAGGGTCAGTGCTGAGGGAGTGCCGCGCTGTCGGAGGGTCAGTGCTGAGGGAGTGCCGCGCTGTCGGAGGGTCAGTGCTGAGGGAGTGCCGTGCTGTTGGAGGGTCAGTACTGAGGGAGTGGACACTATGAGAGGGTCAGTGCTAAGGGAGGTGGCACTGACGGAGGGTCAGTGCTGAGGGAATGCCGCACTGTCAGAGGGTCAGTGCTGAGGGAGTGCCGCACTGTCAGAGGGTCAGTGCTGAGGGAGTGGGCACTGTCGGAGGGTCAGTGTTGAGGGTGTGGGCACTGTCGGAGGGTCATTGCTGAGGAGCGTCACACTGTCGGAGGGTCAGTGCTGATGGAGTGGGCACTGTCAGAGGGTCAGTGCTGAGGGAGTGCTGCGCTGTCGGAGGGTCAGTGCTGAGGGAGTGGGCACTGTCGGAGGGTCAGTGCTGAGCGAGGGGTCCCTGTTGGAGGGTCAGTGCTGAGGGAGTGGGCACTGTCAGAGGGTCAGTGCTGAGGGAGTGCTGCGCTGTCGGAGGGTCAGTGCTGAGGGAGTGGGCACTGTTGGAGGGTCAGTGCTGAGCGAGGGGTCCCTGTTGGAGGGTCAGTGCTGAGAGAGTGCCGCACTGTCGGAGTGTCAGTGCTGAGGGAGTGGGCACTGTCGGAGGGTCAGTGCTGAGGGAGTGCCGTACTGTCGGAGGGTCAGTGCTGAGGGAGGGGTCCCTGTTGGAAGGTCAGTGCTGAGGGAGTGCCGCATTGTCGGAGGGTCAGTGCTGAGGGAGTGCCGCACTGTCGGAGGATCAGTGCTGAGGGAGTGACACACTGTTGGAGGGTCAGTGCTGAGGGAGGGGTCCCTGTTGGAAGGTCAGTGCTGAGGGAGTGCCGCATTGTCGGAGGGTCAGTGCTGAGGGAGCGCCGCACTGTCAGAGGATCACCGCTGAGGGAGTGCTGCACTGTCGGAGGTTCTGGTCCGAGTTTGATTCCCTTACTCCCCCCTTGAAGGTTAGACATTAATGAGAACGTCAGTTCATTGTGACCCTTTGCAGGTTAGGGTGGATTGGCCGTGCTAAATTGTCCCATAGTGCCCAGGGATGTGCAGGTTAGGGTGGATTGACCGTGCTAAATTGTCCCATAGTGCCCAGGGATGTGCAGGTTAGGGTGGGTTGGCCGTGCTAAATTGTCCCATAGTGCCCAGGGATGTGCAGGTTAGGGTGGATTGACCGTGCTAAATTGTCCCACAGTGCCCAGGGATGTGCAGGTTAGGGTGGATTGACCGTGCTAAATTGTCCCATAGTGCCCAGGATGTGCAGGTTAGGGTAGATTGGCCGTGCTAAATTGTCCCATAGTGCCCAGGGATGTGCAGGTTAGGGTGGATTGGCCATGCTAAATTGTCCTGTAGCGTTAGGTGCATTAGTCAGAGGGAACTGGATCTGGATGGGTTACACTCCAATGGGTCGGTGTGGACTTGTTGGGCCGAAGGGCCTGTTTCCATCCTGTCGGGAATCCCCCTGGTCCCACTCTCGTCCTCCTGAACCTGAGGAGCTGGTACAGTTCTGGGCAGACGTGATTACACCCATGTTCATTTGGGTTTTCAAGTCAGCTTTTGGACGTGATCCTTTATAATAAAAATAGACACACAAAAACTTGTTGTTTTTAACAAGTTCTGCGTCTTTCGGGAATCTAATCAGTTTCCTGTTTCCTTTCCCCTTGTGATTCCCATTTTTAATCCTGGCTCTCCAATCCCGCCTCCAGTGGAAGGGGATTTCTAGAACTTTCTTTGTAACATTTAGAAAGCATCTGGATGAGTATATGAACAGGAAAGGTTTGAGAGGGATATGGGCCCAGTGTTGGTAAAGGAGACTAGATTAGGTTAGGATATTGGGTTGGCATGGATGAGTTGGGCCGAAGGGTCTGTTTCTGTGCGGTATGTCTCGGTGACTCTAAGCCGCGGTGTGAAGGGGCAGTGACACAACTGTACCCATTGTTTATTCCGTGTTCTCATGCCCAGGCCACCCCTCGGATCCTGAGGCAAGTTGGCATGATCTCTGGCCAATCAGCATTGACCGGGGATCCAGGCGGCCGATTGGTTGCTGAGCTGTCCAGGGGCAGAGGGGAGGCCGCGCCGAAATATTGTTTTCCTGAGACTTGCGTCCGGTTTCGAAGGAATGGGTACAGGTTCACGGCAAGGGGTCTTCAGCACAAGAGGGTCATGGGGTCAGAGGATACTGTCGGAGGGTCAGTGCTGAGGGAGTGCCGCACTGTTGGAGGGTCAGTGCTGAGGGAGTGGGCACTGTCGGAGGGTCAGTGCTGAGTGAGCGCCGCACTGTCGGAGGGTCAGTGCTGAGGGAGTGGGCACTGTCGGAGGGTCAGTGCTGAGGGAGTGGGCACAGTCGGAGGGTCAGTGCTGAGGGAGTGGGCACAGTCAGAGGGTCAGTGCTGAGGGAGTGCCGCACTGTCGGAGGGTCAGTGCTGAGGGAGTGGACACTGTCGGAGGGTCAGTGCTGAGGGAGTGCCGCACTGTCGGAGGGTCAGTACTGAGGGAGCAGGCACTGTCGGAGGGTCAGTGCTGAGGGAACGGGCACTGTCGAAGGGTCAGTGCTGAGGGAACGGGCACTGTCGAAGGGTCAGTGCTGAGAGTGCCGCACTGTCGGAGGGTCAGTGCTGAGGGGGTGGGCACTGACAGAGGGTCAGTGATGAGGGGGTGGGCACTGTTGAAGGGTCAGTGCTGAGGGTGTGCTGCACTGTCGGAGGGTCAGTGCTGAGGGGGTGGGCACTGACAGAGGGTCAGTGCTGATGGAACGGGCACTGTGGGAGGGTCAGTGTTGAGGGAGTGGGCACTGACAGAGGGTCAGTGCTGAGGGAACGGGCACTGTTGGAGGGTCAGTGTTGAGGGAGTGGGCACTGTCGGAGGGTCAGTGCTGAGGGAGTGGTCCCTGTTGGACGGTCAGTGCTGAGGGAGTGGGCACTGTCGGAGGGTCAGTGCTGAGGGAGTGCTGCGCTGTCGGAGGGTCAGTGCTGAGGGAGTGCTGCACTGTCGGAGGGTCAGTGCTGAGGGAGTGCCGCGCTGTCGGGGGTCAGTGCTGAGGGAGCGCCGCACTGTCGGGGGTCAGTGCTGAGGGAGTGGGCACTGTCGGAGGGTCAGTGCTGAGGGAGTGCCGCGCTGTCGGAGGGTCAGTGCTGAGGGAGTGGGCACTGTCAGAGGGTCAGTGCTGAGGGAGTGGTCACTGTCGGAGGGTCAGTGCTGAGGGAGTGGGCACTGTTGGAGGGTCAGTGCTGAGGGAGCGCCGCACTGTTGGAGGGTCAGTGCTGAGGGAGTGGCACTGTTGGAGGGTCAGTGCTGAGGGAGCGCCGCACTGTTGGAGGGTCAGTGCTGAGGGAGTGCCGCGCTGTCGGGGGGTCAGTGCTGAGGGAGTGCCGCACTGTCGGAGGGTCAGTGCTGAGGGAGTGCCGCGCTGTCGGGGGTCAGTGCTGAGGGAGCGCCGCACTGTCAGAGGGTCAGTGCTGAGGGAGTGGGCACTGTCGGGGGGTCAGTGCTGAGGGAGCGCCGCACTGTCAGAGGGTCAGTGCTGAGGGAGTGGGCACTGTCGGGGGGTCAGTGCTGAGGGAGCGCCGCACTGTCAGAGGGTCAGTGCTGAGGGAGCGGGCACTGTTGGAGGGTCAGTGCTGAGGGAGCGCCGCACTGTCAGAGGGTCAGTGCTGAGGGAGTGGTCACTGTCGGAGGGTCAGTGCTGAGGGAGTGGGCACTGTCGGAGGGTCAGTGCTGAGGGAGTGGGCACTGTCGGGGGTCAGTGCTGAGGGAGCGCCGCACTGTCAGAGGGTCAGTGCTGAGGGAGCGGGCACTGTTGGAGGGTCAGTGCTGAGGGAGCGCCGCACTGTCAGAGGGTCAGTGCTGAGGGAGTGGTCACTGTCGGAGGGTCAGTGCTGAGGGAGCGGGCACTGTTGGAGGGTCAGTGCTGAGGGAGCGCCGCACTGTCAGAGTGTCAGTGCTGAGGGAGTGGGCACTGTTGGAGGGTCAGTGCTGAGGGAGTGGGCACTGTTGGAGGGTCAGTGCTGAGGGAGCGCCGCGCTGTCGGGGGGTCAGTGCTGAGGGAGCGCCGCACTGTTGGAGGGTCAGTGCTGAGGGAGTGGGCACTGTCGGAGGGTCAGTGCTGAGGGAGTGGGCACTGTCGGAGGGTCAGTGCTGAGGGAGCGCCGCACTGTCGGAGGGTCAGTGCTGAGGGAGCGCCGCACTGTCAGAGTGTCAGTGCTGAGGGAGCGGGCACTGTCGGAGGGTCAGTGCTGAGGGAGTGGGCACTGTTGGAGGGTCAGTGCTGAGGGAGCGCCGCGCTGTCGGGGGTCAGTGCTGAGGGAGCGCCGCACTGTTGGAGGGTCAGTGCTGAGGGAGTGGGCACTGTCGGAGGGTCAGTGCTGAGGGAGTGGGCACTGTCGGAGGGTCAGTGCTGAGGGAGCGCCGCACTGTCGGAGGGTCAGTGCTGAGGGAGCGCCGCACTGTCGGAGGGTCAGTGCTGAGGGAGTGGGCACTGTCAGAGGGTCAGTGCTGAGGGAGTGCCAGACTGTCAGAGGGGCAGTGCTGAGGGAGCGCCGCGCTGTCGGAGGGTCAGTGCTGAGGGAGTGGGCACTGTCGGAGGGTCAGTGCTGAGGGAGCGCCGCACTGTCGGGGGGTCAGTGCTGAGGGAGTGGGCACTGTCGGAGGGTCAGTGCTGAGGGAGTGGGCACTGTCGGAGGGTCAGTGCTGAGGGAGCGCCGCACTGTCGGAGGGTCAGTGCTAAGGGAGCGCCGCACAGAACATCGCGTGGTGAACTATTTGTTGAAGGAGCCTGGGGGCAGAGTGCAGGGGGTGGGGGGGGGGGGCGGGGAAAGAGTGTCAGGGGAAGGAGGATGGACAAATATGGCATGAGTGTTGATAGGGACGTGCTGTGCACCCACATGACCCTCGCCTCACCCTGAGGCTTTAAAGCAATGGACGGGGTGGCTATACCAAGGCAGGTTGGAGTTGTTGGCCTACCGAAGCGTACTTTTCATTGGGCCAGCCTGACCATTCAGAAAATGGCTTCGGGTCAGACTGAGACTGGGAAACTGCTGAGGAATTTTAAACACAAAGTCCCTGGAGAATTAGCCACAACTGAACCGACGGTCTGTTGTTCAATGGTTTTAAATCTTCTGGGATTAATTTTCCGGATTGCCACATCCATCGACGGAGTATAACTTTGCAGCTGTTCTCCAGTCCCTGGCTTCGATGTGAGTCACTGTGGCCCTGGTCCATCGCATCAAAAGAGAGCAGCCATCTTTGTCACTCCAAAGGCCAACAGCGAAAGCCAAAAATGATTTCCAGAGGAAATGAATAAAGCTGCCAGGAGGGTTATTAATTCCAGCTTTACGAGGCTTCAGTGACCTGGGAACATAAATAAATAATGTGGGGGGTTTTTTTTGAGGCAGTCAGCTGTGCTGTTCACTCTCAGGGTAAAAAGTGAGGTCTGCAGATGCTGGAGATCAGAGCTGAAACTGTGTTGCTGGTCAAAGCGCAGCAGGTCAGGCAGCATCCAAGGAACAGGAAATTCGACGTTTCGGGCATAAGCCTGATTCCTGATGAAGGGCTTATGCCCGAAACGTCGAGTTTCCTGCTCCTTGGATGCTGCCTGACCTGCTGCGCTTTAACCAGCAACACATTTTCAGCTGTGCTGTTCACTCTGTCAACAGGCGAAGCCTTTCTTCACTAGGCCGCACGTCCCTTTCTGCGCCGCTCACATCGCCTTTGGCCGGTGGGAGGAGGTGATTCGGGCCCTCCGGTCGAATGATAGCCCCGCCGTGGGGTAGTCAGTCAACCTACCCCCACCACCCTCCCCCCTTCCCCACAACCCCGTTGCCCTGACTTGGCCATCCCCTTTAGTACCGCAGGGTCGGACTCCTGGAGCACCCTCCCCTGATGGCGCTGGGTTTAGCCACTTCAGGGTTTTACTTGGCCAGTGTACCCAGCATCCCTTGCGGTTCGGCCTGGTGTAAGTGTCCCTCCACACCGCACAGGTCTGCAGTGGGTCAATGAGGCAGCTCACCCCCACCTTCTCAAGGGGGCAATTAGGGACGAGCCGATAAATGCTGGGCCCCAGCTAACGGTTCAAAAGTAACACCTCAATTCACGGGATGTAGGATGGGGAGGGTGTTGGGGAAGGGAACTTGCAAGGGGAGGTGGCATCTGCTACCTAGAGGTGGGTGGGGGGTGGGTGTATCTGCTGCCTCTTGTCCTTTTAGGTGGAAGTGGTCGTGGGTTTGGAAGGTGCTGCCTGAGGGTCTTTGGTGAGTTGCTGTAGATGGTACACACTGAGCGTCGGTGAGGGGGGGGGGAAGGGGAATGTTTGGGGATGGGGGGGACAATCAAGTGGGGGGCTGCTTTGTCCCTGGATGGCGTTGAGCTTCTTGAGTGTTGTTGGAGCTGCCCCCATCCAGGGCAAGTGGGGAGTATTCCCTCACCCTCCTGACTCGGGCCTTGTCGATGGTGGGACTTTGGGGGGAGTCAGGGGGTGGGGGTGTTGGGAGGGGTTTACTCGCTGAAGGGTTCCCAGCCTCTGACCTGCTCTTGCGTTGATATGATGAGTCCAGTTGGGTGCCTGACCAACCGTAGCCCCCCCAGGATGGCGATAGTGGGGGGATTCAGTGATTGAATGTCAAGGGGCGGTGGTCCGATGGTCTCCTATTGGCGTTCAGTTGCATTTCTGCTCAAGAGAGTGACTAACGAGTGGAGGTCACTGAGGGGTCAGTCAGAAACCCTGAAAACATTTAACCTGCAGGGAAGGACTCAATATAAAAGGGCCAAATCGAAATCAGTTACTCCCCAAACACTCCCAGGACAGGGACAGCATGGGGTTAGATACAGAGTAAAGCTCCCTCTACACTGTCCCCCATCAAACACTCTCAAGACAGAGACAGCACGGGGTTAGATACAGAGTAAATCTCCCTCTACACTGTCCCCATCAAACACTCCCCAGTGACAGGGACAGCACTGTCCCCTATCAAACACTCCCAGGACAGGGACAGCACGGGGTTAGATACAGAGTAAAGCTCCCTCTACACTGTCCCCCATCAAACACTCCCAGGACAGGGACAGCACGGGGTTAGATACAGAGTAAAGCTCCCTCTACACTGTCCCCCATCAAACACTCTCAGAACACGGGTTAATAAAAAGGAGGGAATAATTTTGAAACATAAGGGGATTTGAGGGAGACCTTTCTCTCCCAGAGCTTCATGGGGGTGTGGAATAAATCGATTGGTCATTCCCAAATCGAGAGGGTTGGCTGATGAGATTTTGTTCAGCAGACTGGGAACGGTACTCGTTGGAACGGAGGGAGAATACGAGGGGGAGGGGATTCTCGTACAGGAACATCTAACCTGATGTTGGGAAGGGATGAGATGGAAGTGGGGGGGGGGCTGTTTCCCCTGGCGCGTGAAACGAGAACAAAGGGGCACAGCCTCAAAAGAAAAGGGAGGGGGGGCAGATTTGGGACTGAGCTCGGGAGGAACATCTTTCCCCCGGAGGGTTGCGGATCTGTGGAACTGCTCTTCCCAGGGAAGGAGATGAGGCTGCCTCGGTTGAATGTTGATAGATTTTGACCAGGAGAGAGTGAGGTCTGCAGATGCTGGAGATCAGAGCTGGAAATGTGTTGCTGGAAAAGCGCAGCAGGTCAGGCAGCATCCAAGGAGCAGGAGAATCCACGTTTCGGGCATAAGCTCTTGGACGCTGCCTGACCTGCTGCGCTTTTCCAGCGACACATTTTCAGATTTTTGACCAGGACAGGAATTAAAAGGGGGCGGGTTTTTGGAGCTGAGTCCATAACAGGATCGGCCCTGATCTGATTGAGTGGTAGAGGGGCCGAATGGCCTATTCCTGCTGGTATTTTTGTGAGATTGACTGCTTGGGATTTCTCTCTCTCTCTCACACACACAAATACACACACACACTCAAACACTTACACACACATACACACACACACTCTCACACACATATATACTCATACTCATACTCACACTCACACTCACTCACACTCACTCACACACACATATACACACACACACACACTCACACTCACACTCTCTCACACTCTCACACTCACTCTCACACACTCACACTCACACACACACACTCTCACACACTCTCACACACATATATACTCACACTCACTCTCACACACACACACACATATATACTCACACTCACTCACTCACACTCTCACACTCACACACACACACACTCACACACACACTCACACTCACACACACACTCACACTCACACACTCACACTCACACATATATATTCACACGCACACTCACACACACACTCTCACACACACTCACACACTCACACACACACTCACACATATATACTCACACACACACTCACTCACACACACACACTCACACTCACACACACATATATACTCTCACACACTCACACACACTCACACACTCTCACACACACTCACTCACACTCACACACAGCGCTGACGGATAAGTCCCACCCTCGGTTCGAGAATTGCTGTCGCAGTGTCACTCAGCAAGACGTGAAGCCCGGCCACTTCAACAGGTTCCAGAGGATTTATCGCAAGGTGGAGGAGTGCAGGACCTCGCAGGCAGCTGTGCTGTGAGTATGGGCCACCCCAGGGCAGGCAGTGTAACCCCGACACCACTGACCCCCTCCCCCACACCCCCACCCCATCACACACTCCCCAGGACGGGGACACCACTGACCCCCTCCCCCACACCTCCCACCCCATCACACACTCCCCAGGACAGAGACACCACTGACCCCCTCCCCCACACCCCCCAACCCCCCATCACACACTCCCCAGGACAGAGACACCACTGACCCCTCCCCCTAAACCCCCCACCCCATCACACACTCCCCAGGACAGAGACACCACTGATCCCCTCCCCCACACCCCCCACCCCATCACACACTCCCTAGGACAGGGACACTACTGACCCCCTCCCCCCACACCCCCCATCACACACTCCCCAGGACAGGGACACTACTGACCCCCTCCCCCCCACATCCCCCACACCCCCCCATCACACACTCCCCAGGACAGGACACCACTGACCCCTCCCCCCACACCCCCCACCCCATCACACACTCCCCAGGACAGAGACACCACTGACCCCTCCCCCAACCCCCATCACACACTCCCCAGGACAGAGACACCACTGACCCCTCACCCACACCCCCCACCCCATCACACACTCCCCAGGACAGAGACACCACTGACCCCTCCCCCCCACACCCCCCATCACACACTCCCCAGGACAGAGACACCACTGACCCCTCCCCCAACCCCCGTCACACACTCCCCAGGACAGAGACACCACTGACCCCTCCCCCCACACCCCCCACCCCATCACACACTGCCCAGGACAGAGACACCACTGACCCCTCACCCACACCCCCCACCCCATCACACACTCCCCAGGACAGAGACACCACTGACCCCCTCCCCCACACCCCCCAACCCCCCATCACACACTCCCCAGGACAGAGACACCACTGACCCCTCCCCCCCCACACCCCCCATCACACACTCCCCAGGACAGGGACACCACTGACCCCCTCCCCCCACCCATCACACACTCCCCAGGACAGGGACACCACTGACCCCCTCCCCCCACCCATCACACACTCCCCAGGACAGAGACACCACTGACCCCTCCCCTCACCCATCACACACTCCCCAGGACAGGGACAGCATGGGATTGACTGGTGATGGGGAGGGGGGTGACGGGGAGGGTGGGTGAGGCAGGGGGTGACGGGGAGGATGGGTGAGGCAGGGGGTGATGGGGGAGGGTGAGGGGTGATGGGGAGGATGGGTGAGGCAGGGGGTGATGGAGGAGTGTGAGGGGTGATGGGGAGGGTGGGTGAGGCAGGGGGTGACAGGGGAGAGTGGGGGTGATGGGGAGGGTGGCTGGTGACGGGGTGGGAGGGGGTGATGGAGGTGGAGCCTGTGTTGGGGTCTGGGGCGGTGTCTCAGTGACTGATCATCACCTTGTGATCTGCTCTCTCCCCACCCCCACCCCCACCTCCACCCCCACAGGCTCTCCCTGAAGAAAGGGGGGAACATGTGTGTGGACCCTCAGAAGCCCTGGGTCAAGGAGCTGATGAGGAGAATCGACAAAGGTAGGCAGCACACTCATGTCCGTTCACTAACTCCCCCCTCCCTGCTCACCTTCACAAAGAGAGAACCCCTCCCCACATCCTGGGGGTGGGGGTGGGGTGCCTGCATTAATCCCTTCACCCCAATTGCTCACGGGGGGCGTGGGCAGACTGGTGAGGAACTGGGAGCTAGGAGTAGGCCGCTCTGGCCGCGTCCACCCTGCTAGCCCCGGGGCGAGTCCCACGTTATTGACTGGGTGTGGGTGGGTGAGGTTGGGTCGCGGGTGGGGGCATAGCGAATGGGGTTATGTGGCACTGACTGTTTGACCCTTCTCCATCACTCCCCACCCACCCCACTCCAACCCCCGTTTGCATTGCAGTGGCGCCTAAGAACAATGTGGACAAAGCGAATGACCGAAGCGGACACGTGGGCGCCAGGTACCAGGCCAAGGGTCCGACCCCGGTCAGGCAGGGAACGGGCACCACCCCGGCCAACCAGGAGGACCCGGACGCCACACCCTGGCGACCAATGTCGGGTAAGGAGTTACCGGTCAATAGCAATGGCAGTGGGATGCCCATTGGGCATTGGGTGGGGCGTTAACGACTGTTGTTTGGGGGGGGGGGTGTAGATGGGGGAGGGGTGGTGAGTGGGCTGGGGGGGTGTGTAGATGGGGGAGGGTTGGTGAGTGGGCTGGGGGTGTGTGTAGATGGGGGAGGGTTGGTGAGTGGGATGGGGGGGTGTGGATGGGGGAGGGGTGGTGAGAGGGCTGGGGGTGTAGATGGGGGAGGGTTGTTGAGTGGGCTGGGGGTGTGTGTAGATGGGGGAGGGTTGGTGAGTAGGATGGGGGGATGGGGGAGGGGTGGTGAGTGAGCTGGGGGGGTGTAGATGGGGGAGGGTTGGTGAGTGGGCTGGGGGTGTAGATGGGGGAGGGGTGGTGAGAGGGCTGGGGGTGTAGATGGGGGAGGGTTGTTGAGTGGGCTGGGGGTGTGTGTAGATGGGGGAGGGTTGGTGAGTGGGATGGGGGGATGGGGGAGGGGTGGTGAGTGAGCTGGGGGGGTGTAGATGGGGGAGGGTTGGTGAGTGGGATGGGGGTGTAGATGGGGGAGGGTTGGTGAGTGGGATGGGGGGGTGTGTGGATGGGGGAGGGGTGGTGAGTGGGCTGGGGGTGTAGATGGGGGAGGGTTGGTGAGTGGGATGGGGGGGTGTGTGGATGGGGGAGGGGTGGTGAGTGGGCTGGGGGTGTAGATGGGGGAGGGGTGGTGAGTGGGCTGGGGGGGTGTAGATGGGGTGGGTTGGTGAGTGGGCTGGGGGGTTGTAGATGGGGGAGGGGTGGTGAGTGGGCTGGGGGGTGTGGATGGGGGAGGGGTGGTGAGTGGGTGGGGGGGTGTAGATGGGGGAGGGGTGGTGAGTGGGCTGGGGGGTGTGGATGGGGGAGGGGTGGTGAGTGGGTGGGGGGTGTAGATGGGGGAGGGTTGGTGAGTGGGTGGGGGGGTGTAGATGGGGGAGGGGTGGTGAGGGGGCTGGGGGGTGTAGATGGGGGAGGGGTGGTGAGGGGGCTGGGGGGTGTAGATGGGGGAGGGTTAGTGAGGGGGTTGGGGGGGTGTGGATGGGGGAGGGTTGGTGAGTGGGTGGGGGGTGGGGGGTGTGGGGTGGGGGGAGGCAGACAGGGATTGGTTGGGTTGAGGACGTTTGGCATTTCCTGGCCATTCTAGCTCTCTTCCTTTCCTCAGTCATTGGCTGGCAGGGGGGGAGGGTCTCGCCGGGCCCAGCATTTACCCCAGTTGCGCCAGGAGGGGCAGTTAACAGTCCCCCACATTGGGCTGTGGGTCTGGAGTCACGTGGAGGGTGAGGACGGCAGGTTTCCTTCGGGTGACCCTGACAATGGCTGTGAATTGCAGCTGGGGGTTGGACTGTGTCGGTGACGGGGTTCGGAACGTGTTCCCTGGACCATGACCCAGCTCAGTCTCCGGGGGAACACACCCCTCCCCCCTCCCCCTCCCCTCTCCCCCCCTCCCTCCTCCCTCCCCACTCCCTCCCCCTCCCCTTCCTCCCCCTCCCCCTCCCTCCCCCTCTCCCTCCCCTCTCCCTCACCTCTCTCTCCTCTCTCTCACCCTCTCTCCCCCCCTCTCCATCCCTCCTCTCTCTCTCTCTCTTCTTCCCTCTCTCTCCCCCTCTCTCTTCCCCCCACCTCACCCCTCCCTCCCCTCTCCGTCCTCTCTCTCCCCCTCTCCCTGCCCTCTCTCCCCCTTTGTCTCCTCTCTCCCTCCCTCTCTCTCCCCCCTCCCCCTCTCTCCCTCCCCTCTCTCCCTCCCCACTCCCCCCTCCCTCCACTCTCCCTCTCTCCCCCTCTCCCTCCCCTCTCTCCCTCCCCACTCCCCCTCCCCCTCCCTCCACTCTCCCTCCCCACTCCCCCCTCCCTCCCCTCTCCCCCTCCCTCCCCCTCCCTCCTCCCTCCCCACTCCCTCCCCCTCCCCTTCCTCCCCTCCCCTCTCCCTCCCTACTCCCCCCTCCCTCCCCCTCTCCCTCCCCTCTCCCTCACCTCTCTCTCTCCCTCTCCCTACCCTCTCTCCCTACCCGCTCTCCCCCTCTGTCTCCCCTCTCCCTCCCTTCTCTCCCCCCTCTCCCTCCCCTCTTCCCCTCTCCCTCCTCACTCCCCCCTCTACCTCCCCTCTCCCCCTCTCCCTCCCCACTCCCCCCTCTCTCCCCCCCGCTCCCCCTCTCTCCCCTCACTCCCCCTCTCCCCTACCCCCTCCCCCTCCTCCTCCTCTCCCTCCCCTTCTCTGTCCCCTCTCCCTCACCCTCTCCCTTCCCCTCCTCTCTCTCTCCCTCCTCTCTCTCCACCTCCATCCTCCTCTCCCTCCCTTCTCTCCCTCTCTCTCCCCCCTCCCTCACCCCTCTCGCCCTCTCTCTCATCACCCTCTCCCTCTCCTTCCCCCTCCTCCCTCCCCTCCTCTCTCTTCCTCTCTCTCCCCCTCCCTCACCCCTCTCGCCCCGTCTCCCTCTCTCTCGTCCCCCCCTCTGTCTCCCCCTCTCTCTCCTCTCGCTCCCCCTCCCTCACCTCTCTCTACCCCCTCCTACACCTATCCCCTCCCCCTCCCCTCCTCATAACAGTTTCTAATCCCCCCTCCATCTCTGTATAACAGTTTTTAATCATCCCTCTTTACAACAGTTTCTAATCCCCCTTTCCCTCGATATAAGTTTTTAATCCCCCTCCATCTCTGTATTGCAGTTTCTAATCCCCCCTCTTAATGACAGTTTCTAATTCCCCTACCCTTCTGTAACAGTTTCAAATCCCACCCATTGCAGCAGTTTCTAATACCCCTTGGTATTAGTTGGGAGGGGAGGGTGAGGGTGAGGGTGAGGGTGAGGGGACACTCTGACAGGATCCTGGGTCCTAATGCTCTCCCCCTGAGCCCCCGCACTGACCCCCCCTCTCCTCTCTCCCCCCCCCCCCCACACAGCAGGCAGCAGTGAGACCTCAGCGATTCCTCACCCAGTCGAAGAGTCTGCTCTCCCAGGGTCTGAGGCAGCAGTGGGCACTGACCCTCCGAGCCTGCAGGGGGCGCTCCATGGAGTGAGTGAGACGTTGGAGCTGGGCTCTAGTGTCCCCACCCCCACCCGGTCCATCCCCGGGGAGTCGGCTGATCGACATGGTAAGGCATGGGCTCCCAATGGGCACACAGAGGGCGGGGATCCCACTGTGCACACAGAGGGCGGGGCACCCAATGGGCACACAGAGGGCGGGGCTTCCACTGGGCACACAGAGGGCGGGGCTCCCAATGGGCACACAGAGGGCGGGGCTTCCACTGGGCACACAGAGGGCGGGGCTCCCAATGGGCACACAGAGGGCGGGGCTCCCAATGGGCACACAGAGGGCGGGGCTTCCACTGGGCACACAGAGGGCGGGGCTCCCAATGGGCACACAGAGGGCGGGGCTCCCAATGGGCACACAGAGGGCGGGGCTACCAATGGGCACACAGAGGGCGGAGCTCCCAATGGGCACACAGAGGGCGGAGCTCCCAATGGGCACACAGAGGGTGGGGCTCCCAATGGGCACACAGAGGGCGGGGCTCCCAATGGGCACAGAGGGCGGGGCTCCCCAGCCCCTCCCTTGTCTGTAAAGCGGTTTCTAATCTCCCTTTCCCCACTGTATAACAGTTTCTCATCCCATATCCCCTTCTACATAACAGTTTCTAATCCCCCTTCCCCTCTGTATAACAGTTTCTAATCCCCCTCTACCTCTGTATAGTGGTTTCTAATTCCCCCCTCCCCACTGTATAACTTTCTAATTCCCCTCTCCATTATAGTTTCTAATCCCCCTTCCCCTCTGTATAACAGTTTCTAATCCCCCTCCACCACTGTATAGTGGTTTCTAATTCCCCCTTTCCCCACTGTATAACAGTTACTAATCCCCCTTCCACCACGGTAAAAGTTTCTAATTCCCCACTCGCCCCTCTGTGTTACAGCTTCTAATCCCCCCCACTGTATAACAGTTTCTAATCCCCCTTCCCCCACTGTATAACAGTTTCTAATCCCCCCATCCCTTCCATATGACAGTTTCGAGTCCACTCCCCCCTCACTGGTCAATGTCTTCACTTTGACCATTCCCCATCATCGCAGCCTCCGTTCACCCTCACACCCTCCTCACCACCCCCTCCCCTCGCTCACCCTCACCCACCTCCCCCATCACACCCACTCTCCCCACCCCCTCACCCCTCACCCTCCTGACTTGTACCTTGTTGATGGTGGGATAGGCTTCGGGGGGGTCAGGAGGGGAGTGACTTGCTGCTGGATTCCCAACCTCTGACCTGCTCTTGTGGGATCTTGCTGTGCTTGCCAAGGGTGCTGTGTGACTGACAGGACAGCCACTTCCCAAAATGCTTCAGGGGCTGCTGAGCGACGTCTGTCTGGGGAGGGCTGTGCCCAGCGCTATATAAATGCAGCTGATGTTGGTGGGAAAGGGGAGGTTGGGGGGGTGGGGGAGGGTGTGGGGACACTCTGACAGGATCCTGGGTCCTAATGCTCTCCCCCTGAGCCCCCACACTGACCCCCCCTCTCCTCTCTCCCCCCCCTCCCCCACACAGCAGGCAGCAGTGAGACCTCAGCGATTCCTCACCCAGTCGAAGAGTCTGCTCTCCCAGGGTCTGAGGCAGCAGCGGACACTGACCCTCCGAGCCTGCAGGGGGCGCTCCATGGAGTGAGTGAGACGTTGGAGCTGGGGTCTAGTGTCCCCACCCCCACCCGGTCCATCCCCGGGGAGTCGGCTGATCGACATGGTAAGGCATGGGCTCCCAATGGGCACACAGAGGGCGGGGCACCCAATGGGCACACAGCGGGCGGGGCACCCAATGGGCACACGGGGCGGGGCTTCCACTGGGCACACGGGGGCGGGGCACCCAATGGGCACACGGGGGCGGGGCTTCCACTGGGCACACAGAGGGCGGGGCTCCCAATGGGTACACAGAGGGCGGGGCTCCCACTGGGCACACAGAGGGTGGGGCTACCAATGGGCACACAGGGCGGGGCTCCCACTGGGCACACAGAGGGCGGGGCTCCCACTGGGTACACAGAGGGCGGGGCTCCCACTGGGCACACAGAGGGCGGGGCTCCCACTGGGCACACAGAGGGCGGGGCTCCCACTGGGCACACAGAGGGTGGGGCTACCAATGGGCACACAGAGGGTGGGGCTACCAATGGGCACACAGGGCGGGGCTCCCACTGGGCACAAAGAGGGCGGGGCTTCCAATGGGCACACAGAGGGCGGGGCTCCCACTGGGCACACAGAGGGTGGGGCTACCAATGGGCACACAGAGGGTGGGGCTACCAATGGGCACACAGGGCGGGGCTCCCACTGGGCACACAGAGGGCGGGGCTCCCACTGGGCACACAGAGGGCGGGGCTCCCACTGGGCACACAGAGGGTGGGGCTACCAATGGGCACACAGAGGGTGGGGCTACCAATGGGCACACAGGGCGGGGCTCCCACTGGGCACAAAGAGGGCGGGGCTTCCAATGGGCACACAGAGGGCGGGGTTACCAATGGGTACACAGAGGGCGGGGCTCCCACTGGGCACACAGAGGGCGGAGCTCCCAATGGGCACAAAGAGGGCGGGGCTTCCAATGGGCACACAGAGGGCGGGGTTACCAATGGGTACACAGCGGGCGGGGCACCCAAAGGGCACACGGGGGCGGGGCTTCCACTGGGCACACAGAGGGCGGGGCTCCCAATGGGTACACAGAGGGCGGGGCTCCCACTGGGCACACAGAGGGTGGGGCTACCAATGGGCACACCGAGGGCGGGGCCCCCACTGGGCACACAGAGGGCGGGGCTCCCACTGGGCACACATAGGGCGGGGCTCCCACTGGGCACAAAGAGGGCGGGGCTTCCAATGGGCACACAGAGGGCGGGGCTTCCAATGGGCACACAGAGGGCGGGGCACCAAATGGGCACACAGAGGGCGGGGCTCCCAATGGGCACACAGAGGGCGGGGCACCCAATGGGCACACAGAGGGCGGGGCTCCCACTGGGCACAAAGAGGGCGGGGCACCCAATGGGCACACAGAGGGCGGGGCTCCGAATGGGCACACAGAGGGCGGGGCTCCCACTGGGTACACAGAGGGCGGGGCTCCCAATGGGCGCACAGAGGGCGGGGCACCCAATGGGCACACAGAGGGTGGGGCTACCAATGGGCACACAGAGGGCGGGGCACCCAATGGGCACACAGAGGGCGGGGCTCCCACTGGGTACACAGAGGGCGGGGCACCCAATGGGCACACAGAGGGCGGGGCACCCAATGGGCACACAGAGGGCGGGGCTCCGAATGGGCACACAGAGGGCGGGGCTCCCACTGGGTACACAGAGGGCGGGGCTCCCAATGGGCACACAGAGGGCGGGGCTCCCACTGGGTACACAGAGGGCGGGGCTCCGAATGGGCACACAGAGGGCGGGGCTTCTAATGGGTACACAGAGGGCGGGGCACCCAATGGGTACACAGAGGGCGGGGCTCCCAATGGGCACACAGAGGGCGGGGCACCCAATGGGTACACAGAGGGCGGGGCTTCCACTGGGCATAGAGAGCGGGGCTCCCCAGCCCCTGCCCTTCACCAGCCCCTCCCCCTTCCCCAGACTCTGCCGTTCACCAGACCCTCCCCTTCCCAGCCCCTCCTCTTCCCAAGACCCTCCCCTTCACAAGCCCCTCCCCCTCCCCAGCCCCTTCCCCTCACCAGTCCCTACCCTTCCGCATAACAGTTTCTAATTCCCCCCATCTCTGTATAACCGTTTCTAATACCCCTCCCCTCTATATTACAGTTTCTAATCCCCCTCCACCTCTATGTAGTGGTTTCAAATTCCCCCCCGCTCTGTATTACAGTTTCTAATCCCCCTTCCCCACTGTGTAACAGTTTCTAATGCCCCATCCCCTTTCACATAACCATTTCTAATCCTCCTCCCCCTCTGCATAAGTTTCTAATACCCCATTCTGCATAGCAGTGTCTAATCCCCCTCCCCTCTGTATAACAGTTTCTAATTCCCCTTTCCCATCTGTATAGTGGTTTCTAATCCCCTTCCCCACTGTATAACAGTTTCTAATCCCCTATCCCCTTCTACATAACAGTTTCTAATCCCCCCTGCATAACAGTTTCTAATCCCTTTCCCCACTGTATAACAGTTTCTAATCCCCCTCCCCTCTGTATAACGGTTTCTAATTCACCCCTCCCCTCTGTATAACAGTTTCTAATCCCCCTTCACCAACTGTAAAAGTTTCTAATTCCCCACTCGCCCCTCTGAATTACAGTTTCTAATCCCCCTCTGTATAACAGTTTCTAATCCCCCTTCCCCCACTGTATAACAATTTCTAATCCCTCTTTCCCCTCTGTGTTACAGTTTCTAATCCCCCCTCTGAATTACAGTTTCTAATCCCCCTCTGTATTACAGTTTCTAATCCCCCCATCCCTTCCATATGACAGTTTCGAGTCCACTCCCCCCTCACTGGTCAATGTCTTCACTTTGACCATTCCCCATCATCGCAGCCTCCGTTCACCCTCACCCACCTCCTCACCACCCCCTCCCCTCACTCACCCTCACCCACCTCCCCCGTCACACCCCCTCTCCCCACCCCCTCCCCCCTCACCCTCCTGACTTGTACCTTGTTGATGGGGGGATAGGCTTCGGGGAGACAGGAGGGGAGTGACTTGCTGCTGGATTCCCAGCCTCTGACCTGCTCTTGTGGGATCTTGCTGTGCTTGCCAAGGGTGCTGTGTGGCTGACAGGACAGCCACTTCCCAAAATGCTTCAGGGGCTGCTGAGCGACGTCTGTCTGGGGAGGGCTGTGCCCAGCGCTATATAAATGCAGCTGATGTTGGTGGGGAAGGGGAGGGGAGGGGGAGGGTGAGGGTGTGTGTGAGGGTGAGGGGGCACTCTGACAGGATCCTGGGTCCTAATACTCTCCCCCTGAGCCCCCGCACTGACCCCCTCTCCTCTCTCCCCCCCCCCCCCCACACAGCAGGCAGCAGTGAGACCTCAGCGATTCCTCACCCAGTCGAAGAGTCTGCTCTCCCAGGGTCTGAGGCAGCAGCGGGCACTGACCCTCCGAGCCTGCAGGGGGCGCTCCATGGAGTGAGTGAGACGTTGGAGCTGGGGTCTAGTGTCCCCACCCCCACCCGGTCCATCCCCGGGGAGTCGGCTGATCGACATGGTAAGGCATGGGCTCCCAATGGGCACACAGAGGGCGGGGCTTCCACTGGGCATACAGAGGGCGGGGCTCCCCAGCCCCTCCCCTGTCTGTAAAGCGGTTTCTAATCTCCCTTTCCCCACTGTATAACAGTTTCTCATCCCATATCCCCTTCTACATAACAGTTTCTAATCCCCCTTCCCCTCTGTATAACTGTTTCTAATTCCCCTCTCCATTATAGTTTCTAATCCCACTTCCCCACTGTATAACAGTTTCTAATCCCCCTTCCACCACGGTAAAAGTTTCTAATTCCCCACTTGCCCCTCTGTATTACAGCTTCTAATCCCCCCCACTGTATAACAGTTTCTAATCCCCCTTCCCCCTCTGTATAACAGTTTCTAATCCCCCCATCCCTTCCATATGACAGTTTCGAGTCCACTCCCCCCTCACTGGTCAATGTCTTCACTTTGACCATTCCCCATCATCGCAGCCTCCGTTCACCCTCACACCCTCCTCACCACCCCCCTCCCCTCGCTCACCCTCACCCACCTCCCCCATCACACCCACTCTCCCCACCCCCTCACCCCTCACCCTCCTGACTTGTACCTTGTTGATGGTGGGATAGGCTTCGGGGGGGTCAGGAGGGGAGTGACTTGCTGCTGGATTCCCAGCCTCTGACCTGCTCTTGTGGGATCTTGCTGTGCTTGCCAAGGGTGCTGTGTGGCTGACAGGACAGCCACTTCCCAAAATGCTTCAGGGGCTGCTGAGCGACGTCTGTCTGGGGAGGGCTGTGCCCAGCGCTATATAAATGCAGCTGATGTTGGTGGGAAAGGGGAGGTTGGGGGGGTGGGGGAGGGAGTGGGGACACTCTGACAGGATCCTGGGTCCTAATACTCTCCCCCTGAGCCCCCGCACTGACCCCCTCTCCTCTCTCCCCCCCCTCCCCCACACAGCAGGCAGCAGTGAGACCTCAGCGATTCCTCACCCAGTCGAAGAGTCTGCTCTCCCAGGGTCTGAGGCAGCAGTGGGCACTGACCCTCCGAGCCTGCAGGGGGCGCTCCATGGAGTGAGTGAGACGTTGGAGCTGGGGTCTAGTGTCCCCACCCCCACCCGGTCCATCCCCGGGGAGTCGGCTGATCGACATGGTAAGGCATGGGCACCCAATGGGCACACAGAGGGCGGGGCTTCCACTGGGCACACAGAGGGTGGGGCTTCCCAGCTCCTCCCCTTCCCCCGACCCTCCCATCCCAGCCCCTCCCCCTCAACAGCACCTCCCCTCCCCCTGCCCCTCCCCCTCCCCCTTCCCCAGCACCTCCCCCTCACCAGACCCTCCCCTTCCCCAGCCCCTCCCCACAGCCCCTCCCCTTCCCCAGCCCCTCCTCTTCCCCAGACCCTCCCCCAGCCCCTCCCCTTCCCCAGCCCCTCCCCTCCCCTTCCCCAGCCCCTCCTCTTCCCCAGCCCCTCCCCCTCCCCAGCCCCTTTCCCCCTCCCCCTCCCCAGACCCTCCCCCTCACCAGTCCCTACCATATCCATAATAGTTTCTAATCCCCCCCATCTCTGTATAACCGTTTCTATTACCCCTCCCCTGTGTATTACAGTTTCTAATCCCCCTCCACCTCTGTATAGTGGTTTCGAATTCCCTGCCTCCCCCCTCTGTATTACAGTTTCTAATGCCCCATCCCCTTTCACATAACCATTTCTAATCCCCCTCCCCCTCTGCATAAGTTTCTAATACCCCATTCTGCATAGCAGTGTCTAATCCCCCTCCCCTCTGTATAACAGTTTCTAATTCCCCTTTTCCATCTGTATAGTGGTTTCTAATCTCCCCTTCCCCACTGTATAACAGTTTCTAATCCCCTATCCCCTTCTACATAACAGTTTCTAATCCCCCTTCCCCAATGTATAACAGTTTCTAATCCCCATCCCCTTCTACATAACAGTTTCTAATCCCCCTTCCCCAATGTATAACAGTTTCTAATCCCCCTTCCCCACTGTATAACAGTTTCTAATCCCCCTCCCCTCTGTATAGTGGTTTCTAATTCCCCTCTCCCCTCTATATTATCGTTTCTAATCCCCCTTCCCCACTGTATAACAGTTTCTAATACCCCCTCCCCTCTGTTTAACAGTTTCTAATCCCCCTTCCACCACGGTAAAAGTTTCTAATTCCCCACTCGCCCCTCTGTGTTACAGTTTCTAATCCCCCCACTGTATTACAGTTTCTAATTCCCCCTCTGTATAACAGTTTGTAATCCCCCCATCCCTTCCATATGACAGTTTCGAGTCCACTCCCCCCTCACTGGTCAATGTCTTCACTTTGACCATTCCCCATCATCGCAGCCTCCGTTCACCCTCACACCCTCCTCACCACCCCCACCCCTCACTCACCCTCACCCACCTCCCCCATCACACCCCTTCTCCCCACCCCCTCACCCCTCACCCTCCTGACTTATACCTTGTTGATGGTGGGATAGGCTTCGGGGGGGTCAGGAGGGGAGTGACTTGCTGCTGGATTCCCAGCCTCTGACCTGCTCTTGTGGGATCTTGCTGTGCTTGCCAAGGGTGCTGTGTGGCTGACAGGACAGCCACTTCCCAAAATGCTTCAGGGGCTGCTGAGCGACGTCTGTCTGGGGAGGACTGTGCCCAGCGCTATATAAATGCAGCTGATGTTGGTGGGAAAGGGGAGGTTGGGGGGGTGGGGGAGGGTGTGGGGACACTCTGACAGGATCCTGGGTCCTAATGCTCTCCCCCTGAGCCCCCACACTGACCCCCCTCTCCTCTCTCCCCCCCCTCCCCCACACAGCAGGCAGCAGTGAGACCTCAGCGATTCCTCACCCAGTCGAAGAGTCTGCTCTCCCAGGGTCTGAGGCAGCAGTGGGCACTGACCCTCCGAGCCTGCAGGGGGCGCTCCATGGAGTGAGTGAGACGTTGGAGCTGGGCTCTAGTGTCCCCACCCCCACCCGGTCCATCCCCGGGGAGTCGGCTGATCGACATGGTAAGGCATGGGCACCCAATGGGCACACAGAGGGCGGGGCTTCCACTGGGCACACAGAGGGTGGGGCTACCAATGGGCACACAGAGGGCGGGGCTTCCACTGGGCACACAGAGGGCGGGGCTTCCACTGGGCACACAGAGGGTGGGGCTCCCAATGGGCACACAGAGGGCGGGGCTTCCACTGGGCACACAGAGGGCGGGGCACCCAATGGGCACACAGAGGGCGGGGCTCCCCAGTTCCTCCCCTTTCCCGACCCTCCCTATCCCAGCCCCTCCCCTTCACCAGCCCCTCCCCCTCCCCAGCCCCTCCCCTTCCCCCAGACTCTCCCCCTCCATATGGCAGTTTCGAGTCTCCCCCCCACCCCCAAACTGGCCAATGTCTCCACTTTGACCTTTCCCCATCATCGCAGCCTCCGCTCTCCCTCAACACCCCACTCCCCCTCACCTCCAACCCCCCCCCACACAAACATCCCCTCCCTCCCCCACCTCACAGCCCCAAACCCCCCCTCTCACCAACATCCCCTCCCTCCCCCACCGACCCTCAGTCGCGGCAGTGTGTACCATCTACAAGGTGCAACTCACCCAAGGACCTCAGGCAGCACCTTCCATACCCATGGCCACCTCCAGGCAGAGGGACAAGGGGCAGCAGATACACGGGAACAACCCCCTTCGCCCCCACCCACATTCCCCTCCACTCACCGTCCCGACTTGGAAATACATCGGCCGTTCCGTCAGTGTCTCTGGGTCAGAATCCTGGAGCTCCCTCCCTAATGGGTGCTGTGTGGGTGTGTGGGCTTTACTTGGCTAATGTTCCCAGCATCCCTTGCTGCTCGGTCATGTCTGAGTGTCCCTCCAGCACATGGGAGGCCTCAGGGAGGCAACTCATCCCCACTTTCTCAGGGCTGGGGGGAAGGGGGGGCGCAATTAGGAAAGGGGGCGATAAATGCTGCGATTGTTCTGCCGAGGGGCACTGTCAAAGTTAATTCCTCGTGGGATTCTGGCCGTTACCGGGCAAGGCCAGGATTCTGGTTATATTGTCCCTAATCGCCCAATGAGTCAACCACATTGCGGGGGGGGTCTGGAGTCAAGTGTAGGCCTTGGGTGGGCAGATAAAGATGGCAGCTCTCCCCCCCCCCCCAGCCCTGATGGGGTATTAGTGACCAAATTGCTGATCGTTGCTATGGTCACCGTCTCTTCCCCCACACCTTCCCCTCCCCCCCACCTCACTCTGGACCCCCCTCTCGATTCCGGCCCCCTCGGCTCACCCCCAAGTCACGTCTCAAATGAGTGACCGGGATTGGGTTTGACCGGAATGTTCCTGGAGAAACAGACTGGGCCTTTGGATCGCGCCGTGATATTACAACGTTACTGCCTTTAACGGGGAAATGGGAGGGATTTTTTTTTGGACGCCAACAAAACTCCCCCCTCCCACTGAGAACAATCGAGCCAATACGGAAACTGGGGAGTGTTGGAAATCTGGGTACACGTCCAACAGATTTCCATCTTTGGGAAATTCCCCATCCCCCGAATTACTTCCCGCTGAGCTCCGAAGTGGCTGAGATTCAGGCCTAGAGGGGGGCGGCGGGGCCTAGATTTCTCCCGATGGTGGAGGTTACTAGTGAGAACGGCAGAAAGGAGTTGCTCGGATGAGGCTGGTCTCCCGTCGGCCTTGACTTCCACGTTTAGGAGACAGGGAGAGTTCTTGACCCAGCTCCCTCGAGGAGCGGATAAAACCTCCAAGAATCCTGTCAGCCGGGGCTCCCTGGTTGGACCGGGTTAACAGGCCCAAGTGGGGAACTACAAGAGCTCCCACCCATCACCCCCCTCTCGATCCCAATCATTAAATCGCTTGAGGCAGGAGTCCCGTGCAAGAGGACTAAACATACACCCCCAAGCTTCAAAACTCTTGCCTGAAAATGTAGGCCTCGGTCTGCCTGAAAATGTAGGCCTCGGGTCTGCTTGCTTCAGACACTGCCTGAAAATGTAAGCCTCGATTCTGCCTGAAAATGTAGGCCTCGGTCTGCCTGAAAATGTAGGCCTCAGGCCTGCCTGCTTCAGACTCTGGCTGAAAACGTAGGCCTCGGGTCTGCCTGAAAATGTAGGCCTCGGGTCTGCGTGCTTCAGACACTGCCTGAAAATGTAGGCCTCGATTCTGCCTGAAAATGTAGGCCTCGGGCCTGCCTGCTTCAGACTCTGCCTGCAAATGGAGGCCTCGGGCCTGCTTGTGTCAGACACTGCCTGAAAACGTAGGCCTCGGTTGTGCCTGCTTCATACCTTAGGGACCACTTTACTGTTTCCGATGAAGAGCCAACTGAGTGATTGGATTGGTAAACCATTGGTCTTTATGCCAAGGAACCTTCTACCCCATGTCCCCCAACACCCCCTCCCCCCTCGGGATCTTGGAGGGACATGGGTAACGATCTGTGGGGGGGGGGGGGGGAGCGGGGGGGTGGTAGACATGGGCAGGGGGAGTGGTGGGTTCCGGGGGGGGAGGGTGTATTTTCTGACGAGAGGTTTCATCTCCCTCTGTCTCCACCCTCCACCCACCCTTAACGTTCTCGCTTCCTCCATCGCAGGGTCAGAGGTCACCTGGCCGGAGGTCCCGCCCACTTCCACGGGTAGCCCCCCGGGAATGGCGCCGGCGAAGGGAGGGTCCGATCCCCGGGTGGTCGAGGAGACGGTGGAATCGAGCGGGCGAGTGGGCCCCAAGAGGGCGAGGAAGAAGGAGCTTGGAAGGAGCGAGGTGGCACTGCTGGCCCTTCTGCCCATCGTCTTGGTGCTGGTGTCTGTCATCGCCTACCTGTTGTGCAAGAGGCGCCCGCGAAACGGTGAGATTGTGAGGGGAGGGGAGGGGTGTGGGGGTGGGTGGGTGGGTTTAGTGAGGGGGGTGGCGGGATCTACCCCGGTCTTCCGAATCGACCCCCACTCCCCCATCCCCCTCCCCCAGCCCCACCGCACATTCGCCCCAGCCAGACTCTCACAAGGCCTCCCACTGCTGACCAGCCGTTCCCTAGGTGACGCAGGGTGGATGGGCGGATTGGGGTGTGGGGGTGAGGGGGGTGGTGTATTAAGTTCAGGTACCCTCCCCCGTCCCCACCCCCCCACGCCCCGGCCATCAGCTGGCTGCTGAACTGTGGGAGGCGGCGCCTGGTGAGACAGGAGCCTGGTGTAACCCCCCCTCTCCCTCCCTTGGTCTGTGTCTCTGTGGGGGTGGGGGTGGGGGAGGGGGTGCGGTGTCCCTCTCCCACCCGGGACTGCAGCAGCTCCCCCCCCCCCCCCCCACTTTCCCCAGGGGGCAACAAGGGACAGGGTCATAAATACTAGGGGGGGGGCATGGGTCAGACAGAGTGAATCATACAGCATATTGTACTCAACATCTCTCTCACTCTCCCTCCCTCCGCCCCCCCTCTCTCTCTCACTCTCTCGCTCCCTCCCCCTCTCTCTCCCCCCTCTCTCTTTCCCTCCCCACCCTCTCTCTCTTTCTCTCTCCCTCCCCTCTCTCTCGCTCTCTCTCCATCCCCCCTCTCTCTCTCTCTCCCCCCTCTCTCTCCCTCCCCCCCTCTCCCTCCCCTCTCTCTCTCTTTCCCTCCCCCCTCTCTCTCTCCCCCTACCCTCTCTCTCGCTCTCTCTCCATCCCCTCTCTCTCTCCCTCCCCCCTCTCCCTCCCCCCCCTCTCTCTCTCCCTCCCCCCCTCTCTCTCCCTCCCCTCTCTCTCTCTCCCTCCCCCCCCTCTCTCTCTCTCTCCCCCCTCTCTCCCTCCCCCCCTCTCTCCCTTTCACTCTCTCTCCCTCCCCCCCTCTCTCTCTCCCTCCCCCCTCTCCCTCCCCTCCTTTCTCTCCCCCCTCTCTCTCTCCCTCTCACTCTCTCTCCCACCCCCTTCCCTCTCTCCCACCCCCCCCCCCCCTCTCTCTCTCTCTCTCAGATCCCCGGTACAAGCTGACGATGGGGGAAGACGTTGAAGGATTGCACGATGCTCTGTAGCTGCTCTCACTCTCCTTCCTGACACTCCCCTTCACATATACGCCAGTTCCTTTACTAACCCTGCCCCTCTCTCTATCCCTGTATCCTCCTCCAGCCCCTACACTCCTCAGTGTCCGTGTTACCCCCCCCATGGCCTTTCCACCCCCCCTCCCTATCTCTGTCACCCCCTCCAGCCCCCTCCACCCCTGTCTCCAGGCTCCCTCTGGAGGAGCGTCCACCTGTCCGCCCGGATCTTCCAGATATCCGTCAGATGTTGGCCCGAGGTGCTCCGAGGGAGAGAGGTGCTACGTCAATGCAACTTGGCCTTGCTTGCCTCCCAGCTCCTTGCCCCATTGTTCCAATCCTGGGGACCACCATCACTCCGCAGCGGTGGGGATGGTGGTGGCTGTCTGATGGGGAAGGCGATGCCTCTGTAGCGGAGCAGCCAGAAGCTGACCGTCTATGGGCTGGCCGTCCAATGTCGGCAATGGTGGGGGGGTGCGGGGGGGCATTGTTGGGGGTGACACAGGAGCACGGTCTAGGCCGCACCCCAGCCCTTTAGGCCTGTTCCAGCAGCCCAGGCCTTACCTGCGGCCTACCCCCCCCCTCAGACCTGCCATGGGCCCAGGTCCATTAATCCTCTCACTCCCGGAAAATATCTCCACCTTTGATTTAAAATTAATGAACCTCTGTCCAAACCCCTCCCACCTCTCTCTGTGTGGGTGTGTGTGTCAGAGTGTGTGTGTCTGTGTGTGTTTGTCTGTGTGTGTGGGTGTGTGTGTGGGTGTGTCTGTGTGTGTGTCTCTGTGTGTGTGTGTCTCTGTGTGTGTGTGTGTCAGTGTGAGTGTGTGTGTGTGTCAGTGTGAGTGTGTGTGTGTGTGTCTGGGTGTGTGTCTCTGTGTGTGTCAGTGTGAGTGTGTGTGTGTCTGCGTGTCTGTGTGTGTTTCTGTGTGTGTGTCTGGGTATGTGTGTCTGTGTCTGGGTGTGTGAGTGTGTCTCTGTGGGTGTCTGTGTGTCTGTGTTGGTGTCTCTGTGTGTGGGTGTGGGTGTGTGTCTCTCTGTGTGTCAGTATGTGTGTGTGTGTCTGTGTTGGTGTCTGTGTTGGTAACTGTGTTGGTGTCTGTGTGTGTGTGTATGTCTGGGTGTCTGTGTGTGTGTCAGTATGTCTGTGTGTGTGTATGTAGTGACCCCACCCCTCACCCCCGGCCAAGGGGAGAGCTGCCCCCAGACGTCTCTCCTGAACGGTTCAGGCCTCATCCTCAGGTGCCTCAGAATGAGCTCATGGCGGGGGGAGATGGGGGAACGGCATTGAAGCTCAGGGAGGACGGGAGAATGGAGGGGGAGCGGGGAGAGATGGGTCAGCCACGTGGGATGGGCCGATTGGCCTACTCCTGTGTCTTCCAACCTGCCAGGGAGTGGGAGGAACCGGCGCGCCTCAGTTGCATTGGCATTGTGCCGGATACGTCCCCGAAGCTCCTTGGAACCAATAGTGCCTTGCTGGCTCACTGCACCAGCGCCTCCCCACCAAGCCGGAGTATCCATTTCACCCCGTTCTGGGTGTTCGGTGGGGCAGGGGGGGGGTTGTTAAACCTTCTCCTTATATTGTTCCAGCCCCCACCCCCACCCCAGCAACAACAACAAGAACATCACCACCACCCTGAACGGCTGGCGTCCCGACTGAGGTGTGGCAACGCCTCACCCCCATCGAGCGTGGCTGCAGGAGAAAGGGGTGGGAGGATGGAAGGAGGTGGGGGCTAGCATGGGGCCGACGGGCTGATGGGTCTGGTTCTGCGCTGTCAGCACTTTGCGATTACAACAGGCACTCTTGATTTTTATAATAAAGGTTTTGTTTTGTTTGAAAGCGAGTGTCGCTCTGCGTCCGGTGTCTCCTCCGGACGGGATTCCGAAGGCTCCCGTCCCCCATCGATGCGGATAAGGGCCCCCGGGTGGGCGTGGGTCAAAGGTGAAAGGGGGAAGGTTGAACGGAGATGTGAGAGGCGGGTATTGTACATGGAGGGTGGGATGAGGAGGGGGCGGTGTGTACACAGCAGCAGCAACACTTAAAAGGCATCTTGACCCCGAGAGGAAACAGGAGAAAGTGAGGACTGCAGATGCTGGAGATCAGAGCTGGAAATGTGTGGCTGGAAAAGCGCAGCAGGTCAGGCAGCATCCAAGGAACAGGAGGATCCATGTTTCGGGCATGAGCCCTTCTTCAGGAACTGTGTGTGTCTGTGTGTGTGTCAGTGTGTGTGTGTCTGTGTCTGTGTGTGTGTGTGTGTCTGCGTGTGTGTGTGCATGTGTGTGTCTGGGTGTGTGTGTGTGTCTCTGTGGGTGTCTGTGTGTGCATGTGTGTGTCTGTGTGTGTGTGTTGTGTATGTGTGTGTCTGGGTGTGTGTGTGTCTCTGTGTCTGTGTTGGTGTCTGTGTGTGTCTCTGTGTGTCAGTATGTGTGTGTGGGTCTGTGTGTGAGTGTCTCTGTGTGCCAGTATGTGTCTGTGTGTCTGTGTTGGTGTCTGTGGGTGTGTGTGTGTGTGTGTGTGTGTCTGTCTGTCTGTGTGTGTGTGTGTGTCTCTGTGTTGGTATCTGGGTGTCTGTGTGTGTCTCAGGTAGAGTGGAAATAGATGGGAGGGGGCGTGGAAATAGACAGGGGGGGATGTGGAAATAGACGGGGGGGTTGTGGAAATAGACGGGGGTATGTGGAAATAGACGGGGGGGCGGCGGTGTGTGTTTTCCCTGTGTGTTTCCTCTCGGAGTTAGCAGCCGTCACTGCTGCCTGTATCCCTCGGAGTCCTGGCTGTTTCCTCTCTGGGGTCAAGGTGCCTTTTAAATGTTGCTGCTGCTGTGTACACACCGCCCCCTCCTCATCCCACCCTCCGTGTACAACACCCGCCTCTCACATCACAGAGTGAGCTGGCCAAGGTGAGGGGCAGTGTGTTGGGTTTGTCTGGAATGGGGTAACTCTCAGGATGGGAGACGGAGGGGGTTGGGGATGGGTGAAGAGCATCATGGGGTACACCGAGAGGCAGGATGGGAAAACGGGTCAGCTCTTCCCTGAATGGTCACCAAGTGGTCATCTCCAACCCACAACTCGGTGGAGAGAGTGAGATAGAGACAGACTGGGACGATATCCCTCTTTGTCAGAACTGTCCTGATGGAATGGCTGGCTGAGTCGGTGCACTGAGTGTGCCACAGCTAAACGGCGCCCCATGTAGGTCTCCCACATTGAGCAGAAGTCTATCCATTGGCCGCCATTGATGACTGGACGTTCTTAGACACTGAGCTACACTTCCATCCCTGTTCCTGTCATTCCATGGATCCATCCATTCCAGCCTGAAATAGATGCATCGGCGGGAACAGGTGGGCAGGTGTCTGGAGGGAATTCGGAAGGTCCTACACCGATACGAGTGAAGACTCCCCTTCCCCGTTCCACTCCCGCCGTCTGGACACCGGCCAAAAAATGAGCAGGCCACGGTGAGTCCAGCCACTCTGTCGGCACAACCCGAGCTTTCCCATCCTGCGGCCGGATGTTCAGAGTCGGATATCACCTCCATCAATTCACCCTAACCTGCACATCCCTGGGCACTATGGGACAATTTAGCACGGCCAATCCACCCTAACCTGCACATCCCTGGGCACTATGGGGCAATTTAGCATGGCCAATCCACCCTAACCTGCACATCCCTGGGCACTATGGGGCAATTTAGCATGGCCAATCCACCCTAACCTGCACATCCCTGGGCACTATGGGACAATTTAGCATGGCCAATCCACCCTAACCTGCACATCCCTGGGCACTATGGGGCAATTTAGCACGGCCAATCCACCCTAACCTGCCCATCCCTGGGCACTATGGGACAATTTAGCACGGCCAATCCACCCTAACCTGCACATCCCTGGGCACTATGGGGCAATTTAGCATGGCCAATCCACCCTAACCTGCACATCCCTGGGCACTATGGGACAATTTAGCATGGCCAATCCACCCTAACCTGCACATCCCTGGGCACTATGGGGCAATTTAGCACGGCCAATCCACCCTAACCTGCACATCCCTGGGCACTATGGGACAATTTAGCACGGCCAATCCACCCTAACCTGCCCATCCCTGGGCACTATGGGACAATTTAGCACGGCCAATCCACCCTAACCTGCACATCCCTGGGCACTATGGGACACTTTAGCACGGCCAATCCACCCTAACCTGCACATCCCTGGGCACTATGGGACACTTTAGCACGGCCAATCCACCCTAACCTGCACATCCCTGGGCACTATGGGACAATTTAGCACGGCCAATCCACCCTAACCTGCACATCTTTGGACTGTGGGAGGAAACCCTCGCAGACACGGGGCAAACTCCACACAGACAGTCACCCGAGGGTGGGATCGAACCCGGGTCCCTGGCGCCGTGAGACAGCAGTGTTAACCCTCCAATCGGGATGGAGCGATCTTGCCCTCCTTCCCAGGTGAGACCCCACCCGCGACTCCAAACGGCGCACAGCCAATGGGGTTGACCTTTAACTGGGCGGGTGTAACTCTTAGTTCAAAGGGCAAATCAGGCAGGAGGGTGGAGCCAACCAGCGACTCACTCGCATCCCGTCAATGTGGGCGAAAAGGTCAGCTCCGAACCTTCCCGGAATCCCCTCCAACCCGTTACCCCCCTGTCCCTGAGTACCGGCTGAAGCCGGAGGGGTGGGACATCCCAGGTTCAATTCCTGACTCAGGCGACTGACTGTGTGGAGTTTGCACGTTCTCCCCGTGTCTGCGTGGGTTTCCTCCGGGTGCTCCGGTTTCCTCCCACAGTCCAAAGATGTGCAGGTTAGGGTGGATTGGCCGTGCTAAATTGTCCCATAGTGCCCAGGGATGTGCAGGTTAGGGTGGATTGGCCGTGCTAAATTGTCCCATAGTGCCCAGGGATGTGCAGGTTAGGGTGGATTGGCCGTGCTAAATTGTCCCATAGTGCCCAGGGATGTGCAGGTTAGGGTGGATTGGCCGTGCTAAATTGTCCCATAGTGTTAGGTGAAGGGGTAAGTGTAGGGGAATGGGTGGGTTGCGCTTCGGCGGGTCGGTGTGGACTTGTTGGGCCGAAGGGCCTGTTTCCACACAGTAAGTAATCTAATCTTATCTTAACTTTGTGCACCCCAGTGCAACACCAGCACCTCCCCATCCTGATGAGACCTGGCCTTGAGGAATGTGGGGAGGGCCAGTGGGCGTGGTCTGAAAAAAGGAGGAAATTCCGACTGGAAAATTTATGTCTGTGTCAAAGTTCCAAGAAAGGAATGAACAGGTTGCTTGAGCAAGCAATCAGGAATTTCCCATAAACTCGGGATTGTGGAGTTTTCCGATAGTATTCCTCGCTGATTCCATTGCTCGCTGCCCACTGCCTCATCTCTCTCCCTCCCCCATATCTCTCTCTTTCCCCCCAATCTCTCTCTCTCTCCCTATCTCTCTCTCCCCCGTAGCTCTCTTTCTTTCCCTCCTCCCATCTCTCTCTGTCCCCCTTATCTCTCTCTCTCCTCCCCATCTCTCTCTCTCTTCCGCCATCTCTCTCTCCTATCTCTCTCTCTCTCTCCCCCTATCTCTCTCTCCCTCCCCCTATGTCTCTCTCTCTCACCCCATCTCTCTTCCCCCATCTCTCTCTCTCCCCTATCTATCTCTCTCTCTCTCTCTCTCTCCCCTCCCCTCTCCCAACAGGTGCTGCCAGTCCTGCTGGTTTTCTCCAGCGATTTCGGTTCCGATTCCCAACAGTTCTCTATGCCTCCCTGCCTCCCAGCCCCTCGCTCTGATTGTCCCTCCCTGGGGGGAAGCTGACACCAATCTCAAAGGCAGGGCCCTCCTCCCAATCCCCCTCAGCGCCAATCTCCCTGGCAGTGGGCAGCGAGCAATGGAATCAGCGAGGAATTAGATTAGATTACTTACACTGTGGAAACAGGCCCTTCGGCCCAACAAGTCCACACCGACCCGCAGAAGCGCAACCCACCCATTCCCCTACACTTACCCCTTACCTAACACTACGGGACAATTTAGCACGGCCAATCCACCCTAACCTGCACATCCTTGGGCAAATGGTTTGGTTTGGTGACTCTCGTTCAGAATTAGAGCATTTACTCTGCTTTCTACACTAGCCCCCATCGATCACCGTCCCCCATCGATCCCCCTCCCCCCATCGATCACCCTCCCCCCATCGATCACCCTCCCCCATCGATCACCCTCCCCCCATCGATCACCCTCCCCCCATCGATCACCGTCCCCCATCGATCCCCCTCCCCCCATCGATCACCCTCCCCCCATCGATCACCCTCCCCCCATCGATCACCGTCCCCCATCGATCACCCTCCCCCCATCGATCACCCTCCCCCATCGATCACCCTCCCCCCATCGATCACCCTCCCCCATCGATCACCCTCCCCCCATCGATCCCCCTCCCCCATCGATCACCGTCCTCCCATCGATCACCCTCCCCCATCGATCACCCTCCCCCCATCGATCACCCTCCCCCCATCGATCACCGTCCCCCATCGATCCCCCTCCCCCCATCGATCACCCTCCCCCCATCGATCACCCTCCCCCCATCGATCACCCTCCCCCATCGATCACCCTCCCCCCATCGATCACCGTCCCCCATCGATCACCGTCCCCCATCGATCACCCTCCCCCCATCGATCACCGTCCCCCCATCGATCACCCTCCCCCCATCGATCACCCTCCCCCCATCGATCACCGTCCCCCCATCGATCACCCTCCCCCCATCGATCACCCTCCCCCCATCGATCATCGTCCCCCATCGATCACCCTCCCCCCATCGATCACCCTCCCCCCATCGATCACCGTCCCCCATCGATCACCCTCCCCCCATCGATCACCCTCCCCCCATCGATCATCGTCCCCCATCGATCACCCTCCCCCCATCGATCACCCTCCCCCCATCGATCACCGTCCCCCATCGATCACCCTCCCCCCATCGATCACCCTCCCCCCATCGATCACCGTCCCCCATCTCCCCAGCAGAAGGACGACACAGGGTTAGATACAGAGTAAAGCTCCCTCTACCCCGTCCCCTCTCAGACACTGCCCATGCTTGCTGCTGTAACGCAGAGGGGTGAGTTGCTGGGGAGTGAGCTGGCTACCAGTTGACGTACGTGGCTGGTGGGGTCGCGGGAGTGTGTCTGAGCCTTGCGTTGGGGTGAGGTTTGTAACGGGTCTATGGCCAGAGTGGCCTGGTTCGGACAGCACCCCTCAGACCGACGGCAGGGCAGCTAATCCCCTTCCACGTGGCCACACTGCCCTCTGACCCTCAGGTAACCTTTCTCTCTCGGCCGGAAAGTCCCAGAGCTGGTCACGCCACTGTAAGTTACTCATAAGACACGGGGAATTCAACAGCGATGAGATCACTCAGCCACGCTGACAAGGGAACGGATTTAGTTCAGAAACAATCTGCAATTGTTCACCAAGAATTGCCCGGGAGGCAGCTCTCTTTAACAGCATCAGGGCTGTGTTCCTGTTTTGAGAACAGAAAAGGTCTCTTTTAAATCTCTCACGCCCCCCTCCCTCAGTCCGAACGCCCCCCTCAATCCGAAACTGTCCCCACCTCTTGCAGAGAGCTGTGAGTTGCCAGCAGCAGTTGTGGAGGCGAGGTGATTGGGGATATTTAAGAGACTGCTGGACATCCATATGGCCACAGGAATTTGAGGGTTTGTCCATTAGCTTTACCTCACTTGAGGATCAATGGTCAGCACAACATCATGGGCTGAAGGGCCTGTTCTGTGCTGTCCTGTTCTATGTTCTATCCACCACACTCTCTGACATTTCAGTCCACCTACAAATCTGTATAAAAACATTCTCCCTCATGTCCTTTTTAACCCTTTCCCCTCCCAGCTTACTCCTTACTGGCAAATCCCCCATCCTAGGGAAAAACAGCTATCTAACTATACCCCTCATCAGTTTATAAACCTTTACAAGGTCACCCCTCAACGCCAGTGAAAAAAGTCCCAGTGTCTCCTTTATAATTCAATCCCTCCTAACCCGCTAACGTCCTGGGGAATCTCAACTGGACCCTCTCCAGTTTCATAATATCCTTCCTACAACAGGGAGACCAGAACTGGACACAGTTCTCCAGAAAAGGACTCACCAATGTCCTGTACAACCCCAACATGACGCCCCAACTCCCGTACTCAAAGGGCTGAGCAATGCTCAACGCGTTCTTAGGAGAAAGTGAGGTCTGCAGATGCTGGAGATCAGAGCTGAAAGATGTGTCGCTGGAAAAGCGCAGCAGGTCAGGCAGCATCCAAGGAGCAGGAGAATCCACGTTTCGGGCATGAGCCCTTCTTCAGGAATGAGGAGGGTGTCTCCAGCAGGCTGAGATAAAAGGTAGGGAGCAGGGACTTGGGGGAGGGGCGTTGGAAATGAGATGACCTGGGGGTGTGCAGTGAGAGAGGGACTCACGAAAATCCTTGTAGAGGGAGGAAGAGAGCTTCTTCGAGGAAGGCATCCTTGCAAGAGGATTCGCAGTAGGTTAAAATCTTCGAGGAGGAAGTGAGGACTGCAGCTGCTGGAGATCAGAGCTGGAAAACGTGTCGCTGGAAAAGCGCAGCAGGTCAGGCAGCATCCAAGGAGCAGGAGGATCGACGTTTCGGGTCCCACCTCTGGGACAACACCTGAGATAACACCTCTGGGACGCCCGGACCAACCAACCCAACCACCCCGTGGCTCAACACTTTAACTCTCCCTCCCACTCCACCGAGGACATGCAGGTCCTTGGACTCCTCCATCGCCAGGCCATAGCAACACGACGGTTGGAGGAAGAGTGCCTCATCTTCCGCCTGGGAACCCTCCAACCACAAGGGATGAACTCAGATTTCTCCAGTTTCCTCATTTCCCCTCCCCCCACCTTGTCTCAGTCATATCCCTCGAACTCAGCACCGCCTTCCTAACCTGCAATCTTCTTCCTGACCTCTCCGCCCCCACCCCACTCCAGCCTATCACCCTCACCTTGACCTCCTTCCACCTATCGCATCTCCATCGCCCCTCCCCCAAGTCCCTCCCCCCTACCTTTTATCTTAGCCTGCCTGGCACCCTCTCCTCATTCCAGATGAAGGGCTCTGGCCCGAAACGTGGATTCTCCTGCTCCTTGGATGCTGCCTGACCTGCTGCGCTTTTCCAGCAACACATTTTCAGCTCTAAACACATTCTTAACCCTCCTGTCGATGCAGACTTGTACCTGGACCCCTAGGTGTTTCTGTTCTGGATCCTCCCAGTAACTGTACTTTTTTTTCCCTGTTTATTTATTTTGTTAAACAAATTACAAAACAGTTTACAATAAACATTTCCAGCTGTACAAGAGACAGCAATTTTACAAGGGGGAGGAGCAGCAAAGCTAGGCCCCAAACCCTATCGTTTGACCATTTTACAGGGAGATGAGGCCAACCCTCAAATCCCAGTTCCACGTTTAACAAGACAGTGACAATGACATTTGTACATTAAACAATACGGTTACATACAGAAGTGCAGATAATACAGACCCAGCAAGCCCCCACCCTTCCCACCTTTCGACCACTCTAAGGCAGCCCGCCCCTACCCACCTTCCGGTTCTCGGTCCACCCTGTGCCCCTTCCAGTTCTCGGTCCGCCCTCACACACCTTTCGACCACCTCTGGGGGCAGCCCGCCCCAGTACCCACCCGGGGTGACAGCGCTGAGGACGGCTATCCGCCTTCAGGCTCTCGGTCTGACCCTACGTACCATTGGGCTCTCACCCACCCTGTTGCGCCTCCGACTAGTGGGCTATCCTAGCGCACCTTTCGACCACCTCTAGGGCAGCCCGTCCCCTTCCCTGGGACGACAGCGTGTAGGGTAGCCCACAAGCCTTCCGGATCTCAGCCCACCCCTATGCGCCTTCTGGCTCTCGGCTGCTCTGACATCTTTCGACCAACTCTAGGACAGCCCGTCCCGATTACCCCTTATCGGGGCGGCAGCGCTCAGAACAGCCTACCCACCATCTGGCTCTCGGGGTGACTGGCATCAGGGTGGCCTACCCACCCTCCGGCTTTCAGGGCAGCCTACCAACCTTCAGGTTTGCAGGATGGCCTACCCACCCTCCAACTCTCGGGGTGACAGCTTTCAGGGCGACACATGAGCCTCCCAGCTCACGACAAGGCCTGTCAGACCCAGGGACACACAAGACAGTGCAGGTGATAGACCCAGGAAACACCACAATAAAAAAAAACACAGAGTCCTTTCTGGTACACAGTCCAAATTCATACATAAGAGTCTTCAAGATATAAAATCCATTGCCAGGAAGAGTCCACTCCAGTATACGACGTATATGGTCGGAAATGAGTCCGCTCCAAACGGCAGAGTCCGTTACTATAAACAGAGTCCACTCCTGAAGGCAGCAAATGCACACCCCACAGCACACAGGTGTTTAGTCTCCAGAGTCCAGGCCCAGCCTTGGAAAACCAGGCCCACTCACAGGAACAGTACATTGTACAGGTGCAGATAACTCACAGGGGGTTTGGTCCACTCTTGAGGGAAAGGTGTTTTCCCAAACTCCAGGATACAGCAACTGCTCACCTCCCAGCACACACACAGGTATTCAATCTTCAGAGGCCCAGTCCCAGGGCTAGGCCTCTCCATAGGAACAGCTCCTCTGGTAGAATGTATGTCTTCCACAGGGCTCAGTCCAATCACCAATAAAAAGTGAAAATACATACAAAAAGCAAAGAAAACTAGAGTCCAAGGGCTAAGCCCTACCATAAAAGTAACATTGTCCTTTTCTCAAAATAAAGAGTAAAAAAAAAGAGTAACACACAGGCTGTAACCAGCCAGTGATCCCAGTAACTGTATACGTCCTGCCCCTCGTTTGTTTTATTCAAATGCATTTATCCCAAATTAAACTCTATCTACCCCTCCTCAGCCCATTAACCCTCCAGATAACCTTCTTCCCTGTCCACTATAGCACCAAGCTTGGAGTCATCCACCAATGTACTAACCATGTTCCCATCCAAATTGTTTAGATAAATGACAAACAAAAGTGCCATGAAACAATACACAGTTTACTAAGATGGGGGGGGGGGGGCGGAGGGGAGAGAGATGGGGGGACAGAGAGAGATGGGGGGGAGAGAGAGAGATGGGGGGGAGAGAGAGTGATGGGGGGGAGAGAGAGAGATGGGGGGGAGAGAGAGTGATGGGGGGGGAGAGAGAGAGATGGGGGGGAGAGAGAGTGATGGGGGGGACAGAGAGATGGGGAGAGAGAGAGTGATGGGGGGAGAGACAGAGAGATGGGGGGAAAAGAGAGAGAGATGGGGGGGACAGAGAGATGGGGGGAGAGAGAGAGATGGGGGAGAGAGAGTGATGGGGGGGCAGAGAGAGAGATGGGTGGTGAGAGAGATGGGGAGAGAGAGAGTGATGGGGGGGGACAGAGAGAGATGGGGGGACAGAGAGATGGGGGAGAGAGAGAGTGATGGGGGAGAGAGAGAGAGATGGGGGGGACAGAGAGATGGGGGGAGAGAGAGAGATGGGGGAGAGAGAGTGATGGGGGGGAGAGAGAGAGATGGGTGGTGAGAGAGAGAGAGATGGGGGGGACAGAGAGAGATGGGGGGGACAGAGAGAGATGGGGGGACAGAGAGATGGGGGGGAGAGAGAGTGATGGGGGAGAGAGAGAGAGATGGGGGGAGAGAGAGATGGGGGGAGAGAGAGTGAAGGGGGGGACAGAGAGAGAGATGGAGGTAGAGAGAGAGTG
>NW_026869288.1:0-84080 GCF_020745735.1 Hemiscyllium ocellatum | reverse complement strand
TAATCCATCTGTCCCCACCAGTAATCCATCTGTCCCACCAGTAATCCATCTGTCCCCACCAGTATCCATCTGTCCCACCAGTAATCCATCTGTCCCCACCAGTAATCCATCTGTCCCACCAGTAATCCATCTGTCCCCACCAGTTATCCATCTGTCCCACCAATAATCCATCTGTCCCACCAGTAATCCATCTGTCCCCACCAGTAATCCAACTGTCCCACCAGTAATCCATCTGTCCCCACCAGTAATCCATCTGTCCCACCAGTTATCCATATGTCCCACCTGTAATCCATCTGTCCCATCTGTAATCCATCCGTCCCAACAGTAATCCATCTGTCCCCACCTGTAATCCATCTGTCCCACCAGTAATCCATCTGTCCCACCAGTAATCCATCTGTCCCATCTGTAATCCATCCGTCCCAACCAGTTATCCATCTGTCCCCCCAGTTATCCATCTGTCCCCACCAGTAATCCATCTGTCCCACCAGTAGTCCATCTGTCCCCACCAGCAATCCAGCTGTCCCAACCAGTAATCACCAAACCCCACCAGTAATCCATCTGTCACCACCAGTTATCCATCTGTCCCCCCAGTAATCCATCTGTCCTCACCAGTAATCCATCTGTCCCACCAGTTATCCATCTGTCCCCACCAGTTATCCATCTGTCCTCACCAGTAATCCATCTGTCCTCACCAGTAATCCATCTGTCCCCACCAGTAATCCATCTGTCCCACCAGTAATCCATCTGTCCCACCAGTAATCCATCTGTCCCACCAGTAATCCATCTGTCCCCACCAGTTATCCATCTGTCCCCACCAGTAATCCATCTGTCCCCACCAGTAATCCATCTGTCCCCACCAGTAATCCATCTGTCCCACCAGTAATCCATCTGTCCCCACCAGTTATCCATCTGTCCCACCAGTAATCCATCCGTCCCCACCAGTAATCCATCTGTCCCCACCAGTAATCCATCTGTCCCACCAGTAATCCATCTGTCCCAACAGTAATCCATCTGTCCCCACCAGTAATCCATCTGTCCCACCAGTAATCCATCTGTCCCCCCAGTAATCCATCTGTCCCACCAGTAATCCATCCGTCCCACCAGTAATCCATCTGTCCCCACCAGTAATCCATCTGTCCCACCAGTAATCCATCTGTCCCCACCAGTTATCCATCTGTCCCACCAGTAATCCATCTGTCCCCACCAGTTATCCATCTGTCCCACCAGTAATCCATCTGTCCCCACCAGTAATCCCTCTGTACCCACCAGTAATCCATCTGTCCCCACCAGTAATCCATCTGTCCCCACCAGTTATCCATCTGTCCCACCTGTAATCCATCTGTACCACCAGTAATCCATCTGTCCCCACCAGTTATCCATCTGTCCCACCAGTAATCCATCTGTCCCCACCAGTAATCCATCTGTACCCACCAGTAATCCATGTCCCACCAGTAATCCATCTGTCCCACCTGTAATCCATCTGTCCCCACCAGTAATCCATCTGTCCCCACCAGTAATCCATCTGTCCCACCTGTAATCCATCTGTCCCCACCAGTAATCCATCTGTCCCACCAGTAATCCATCTGTCCCCACCAGTAATCCATCTGTCCCCACCAGTTATCCATCTCTCCCACCAGTAATCCATCCGTCCCACCAGTAATCCATCTGTCCCCACCAGTAATCCATCTGTCCCACCAGTAATCCATCTGTCCCCACCAGTAATCCATCTGTCTCCTCCAGTTATCCATCTGTCCCACCAGAAATCCATCTGTCCCCACCAGTAATCCATCTGTCCCCACCAGTTATCCATCTCTCCCACCAGTAATCCATCCGTCCCACCAGTAATCCATCTGTCCCCACCAGTAATCCATCTGTCCCACCAGTAATCCATCTGTCCCCACCAGTAATCCATCTGTCTCCACCAGTTATCCATCTGTCCCCACCAGTAATCCATCTGTCCCCACCAGTAATCCATCTGTCCCCACCAGTAATCCATCTGTCCCCACCAGTAATCCATCTGTCCCCACCAATAATCCATCTGTCCCCACCAGTTAACCATCTGTACCCACTGGTAATCCATCTGTCCTCATCAGTAATCCACCTGTCCCCCCAGTAATCCATCTGTCCCACCAGTAATCCATCTGTCCCCACCAGTAATCCATCTGTCCCCACCAGTAATCCATCTGTCCCACCAGTACTCCATCTGTCCCCACCAGTTATCCATCTGTCCCACCAGTAATCCATCTGTTCCACCAGTTATCCATCTGTCCCACCAGTAATCCATCTGTCCCACCAGTAATCCATCTGTCCCCACCAGTAATCCATCTGTCCCCACCAGTTATCCATCTGTCCCACCAGCAATCCATCTGTCCCCACCAGCAATCCATCTGTCCCCACCAGTAATCCATCTGCCCCACCAGTAATCCATCTGTCCCAACCAGTTGAACATCTGTCCCCACCAGTAATCCATCTGGCCCCACCAGTAATCCATCTGTCCCCACCAGTTATCCATCTGTCCCCACCAATAATCCATCTGTCCCAACCAGTAATCCCCAAACCCCACCAGTAATCCATCTGTCCCCCCAGTAATCCATCTGTCCTCACCAGTAATCCATCTGTCCCACCAGTAATCCATCTGTCCCCACTAGTTATCCATCTGTCCTCACCAGTAATCCATCTGTCCCACCAGTAATCCATCTGTCCCAACCAGTAATCCATCTGTCCCACCTGTAATCCATCTGTCCTACCAGTAATCCCCAAACCCCACCAGTAATCCATCTGTCTCCACCAGTAATCCATCTGTCCCCACCAGTAATCCATCTGTCCCCACCAGTTCTCCATCTGTCCCCCCAGTTATCCATCTGTCCCCACCAGTAATCCATCTGTCCCCACCAGTAATCCATCTGCCCCACCAGTAATCCATCTGTCCCAACCAGTTGTACATCTGTCCCCACCAGTAATCCATCTGCCCCCACCAGTAATCCATCTGTCCTAACCAGTTGTACATCTGTACCCACCAGTAATCCATCTGTCCCAACCAGTAATCCCCAAACCCCACTAGTAATCCATCTGTCCCCCCAGTAATCCATCTGTCCCACCAGTAATCCATCTGTCCCCACTAGTTATCCAACTGTCCTCACCAGTAATCCATCTGTCCCTCCAGTAATCCATCTGTCCCCACCAGTAATCCATCTGTCCCACCAGTAATCCATCTGTCCCCACCAGTAATCCTTCTGTCCCACCAGTAATACATCTGTCCTCACCAGTAATCCATCTGTCCCACCAGTAATCCATCTGTCCCCACCAGTAATCCATCTGTCCTCACCAGTAATCCATCTGTCCCACCAGTAATCCACCTGTCTCCACCAGTAATCCATCTGTCCCACCAGTAATCCATCTGCCCCCACCAGTAATCCATCTGTCCCAACCAGTTGTACATCTGTCCCCACCAGTAATCCATCTGTCCCCACCAGTAATCCATCTGTCCCCACCAGTTATCCATTTGTCCCCACCAATAATCCATCTGTCCCAACCAGAAATCCCCAAACCCCACCAGTAATCCATCTGTCCCCACCAGTTATCCATCTGTCCCCCCAGTAATCCATCTGTCCTCACCAGTAATCCATCTGTCCCACCAGTAGTCCATCTGTCCCCACCAGTAATCCATCTGTCCCCATCAGTAATCCATCTGTCCCACCAGTAATCCATCTGTCCCACCAGTAATCCCCAAACCCCACCAGTCATCCATCTGTCCCCACCAGTAATCCATCTGTCTCCACCAGTAATCCATCTGTCCCAACAGTAATCCATCTGTCCTCACCAGTAATCCATCTGTCCCCACCAGTTCTCCATCTGTCCCCCCAGGTATCCATCTGTCCCCACCAGTAATCCATCTGTCCCCACCAGTTATCCATCTGTCCGACCAGTAATCCATCTGTCCCTACCAGTAATCCATCTGTCCCCACCAGTTATCCATCTGTCCCAACAGTAATCCATCTGTCCCCACCAGTAATCCATCTGTCCCCACCAGGTATCCATCTGTCCCCGCCAGTAATCCATCTGTCCCCACCAGTAATCCATCTGTCCCCACCAGTAATCCATCTGTCCCCGCCAGTAATCCATCTGTCTGCACCAGTAATCCATTTGTCTCCACCAGTTATCCATCTTCCCCACCAGTTATCCATCTGTCCGCAACAGTAATCCATCTGTCCCACCAGTAATCCATCTGTCCCCACCAGTAATCCATCTGTCCCCACCAGTTATCCCTCTGTCCCACCAGTAATCCATCTGTCCCCACCAGTAATCCATCTGTCCCACCAGTAATCCATCTGTCCCCACCAGTTATCCATCTCTCCCACCAGTAATCCATCTGTCCCCACCGGTAATCCATCTGTACCACCTGTAATCCATCTGTCCCCACCAGTAATCCATTTGTCCCACCAGTAATCCATCTGTCCCATCAGTAATCCATCTGTCCCCTCCAGTTATCCATCTGTCCCACCAGTAATCCATCTGTCCCCAGCAGTAATCCATCTGTACCCACCAGTAATCCATCTGTCCCACCAGTAATCCCCAAACCCCACCAGTAATCCATCTGTCTCCACCAGTAATCCATCAGTCTCCACCAGTAATCCATCTGTCCCCACCAGTAATCCATCTGTCCTACCAGTAATCCGCAAACCCCACCAGTAATCCATCTGTCTCCACCAGTAATCCATCTGTCCCACCAGTAATCCATCTGTCACCACCAGTTCTCCATCTGTCCCCCCAGTTATCCATCTGTCCCCACCAGTAATCCATCTGTCCCCACCAGTAATCCATCTGCCCCCACCAGTAATCCATCTGTCCCAACCAGTTGTACATCTGTCCTCACCAGTAATCCATCTGCCCCCACCAGTAATCCATCTGTCCCCACCAGTTGTACATCTGTCCCCACCAGTAATCCATCTGCCCCCACCAGTAATCCATCTGTCCCAACCAGTTGTACATCTGTCCCACCAGTAATCCATCTGTACCCACTAGTTATCCATCTGTCCTCACCAGTAATCCATCTGTACCTCCAGTAATCCATCTGTCCCCACCAGTAATCCATCTGTCCCACCAGTAATCCATCTGTCCCCACCAGTAATCCTTCTGTCCCACCAGTAATCCATCTGTCCTCACCAGTAATCCATCTGTCCCACCAGTAATCCATCTGTCCTCACCAGTAATCCATCTGTCCCACCAGTAATCCATCTGTCCCACCAGTAATCCATCTGTCTCCACCAGTAATCCATCTGTCCCACCAGTAATCCATCTGTCCCCACCAGCAATCCATCTGTCCCCACCAGTAATCCATCTGCCCCCACCAGTAATCCATCTGTCCCAACCAGTTGTACATCTGTCCCCACCAGTAATCCATCTGTCCCCACCAGTAATCCATCTGTCCCCACCAGTTATCCATTTGTCCCCACCAATAATCCATCTGTCCCAACCAGAAATCCCCAAACCCCACCAGTAATCCATCGGTCCCCGCCAGTTATCCATCTGTCCCCCCAGTAATTCATCTGTCCTCACCAGTAATCCATCTGTCCCACCAGTAGTCCATCTGTCCCCACCAGTAATCCATCTGTCCCCACCAGTAATCCATCTGTCCCACCAGTAATCCATCTGTCCCACCAGTAATCCCCAAACCCCACCAGTCATCCATCTGTCCCCACCAGTAATCCATCTGTCTCCACCAGTAATCCATCTGTCCCACCAGTAATCCATCTGTCCTCACCAGTAATCCATCTGTCCCCACCAGTTCTCCATCTGTCCCCCCAGTTATCCATCTGTCCCCACCAGTAATCCATCTGTCCCCACCAGTTATCCATCTGTCCGACCAGTAATCCATCTGTCCCTACCAGTAATCCATCTGTCCCCACCAGTTATCCATCTGTCCCCACAAGTAATCCATCTGTCCCCACCAGTAATCCATCTGTCCCCGCCAGTAATCCATCTGTCCCCGCCAGTAATCCATCTGTCTGCACCAGTAATCCATTTGTCTCCACCAGTTATCCATCTTCCCCACCAGTTATCCATCTGTCCGCAACAGTAATCCATCTGTCCCACCAGTAATCCATCTGTCCCCACCAGTAATCCATCTGTACCCACCAGTAATCCATCTGTCCCACCAGTAATCCAGCTGTCCCCACCAGTAATCCATCTGTCCCCACCAGTTATCCATCTGTCCCACCAGTAATCCATCTGTCCCCACCAGTAATCCATCTGTCCCCACCAGTAATCCATCTGTCCTACCAGTAATCCATCTGTCCCCACCGGTAATCCATCTGTACCACCTGTAATCCATCTGTCCCCACCAGTAATCCATCTGTCCCACCTGTAATCCATCTGTCCCCTCCAGTTATCCATCTGTCCCACCAGTAATCCATCTGTCCCCACCAGTAATCCATCTGTACCCACCAGTAATCCATCTGTCCCACCAGTAATCCCCAAACCCCACCAGTAATCCATCTGTCTCCACCAGTAATCCATCTGTCTCCACCAGTAATCCATCTGTCCCCACCAGTAATCCATCTGTCCCACCAGTAATCATCTGTCCCCACCAGTTATCCATCTGTCCCACCAGTAATCCATCTGTCCCCCCAGTAATCCATCTGACCCACCTGTAATCCATCTGTCCCACCAGTAATCCATCTGTCCCCACCAGTTATCCATCTGTCCCCCCAGTTATCCATCTGTCCCCACCAGTAATCCATCTGACCCCACCAGTTATCCATCTGTCCCACCAGTAATCCATCTGTCCCCACCAGCAATCCATCTGTCCCCACCAGTAATCCATCTGCCCCCACCAGTAATCCATCTGTCCCAACCAGTTGCACATCTGTCCCCACCAGTAATCCATCTGACCCCACCAGTAATCCATCTGTCCCCACCAGTTATCCATTTGTCCCCACCAATAATCCATCTGTTCCAACCAGTAATCCCAAAACCCCACCAGTAATCCATCTGTCCCCACCAGTTATCCATCTGTCCCCACCAGTAATCCATCTGTCCTCACCAGTAATCCATCTGTCCCACCAGTAATCCATCTGTCCCCACTAGTTATCCATCTGTCCTCACCAGTAATCCATCTGTCCCACCATTAATCCCCAAACCCCACCAGTAATCCATCTGTCCCACCAGTAATCCATCTGTCCCCACCAGTAATCCATCTGTCCCCACCAGTTCTCCATCTGTCCCCACCAGTAATCCATCTGTTTCCACCAGTAATCCATCTGTCCTCACCAGTAATCCATCTGTCCCACCATTAATCCCCAAACCCCACCAGTAATCCATCTGTCCCACCAGTAATCCATCTGTCCCCACCAGTAATCCATCTGTCCCCACCAGTTCTCCATCTGTCCCCACCAGTAATCCATCTGTTTCCACCAGTAATCCATCTGTCCTCACCAGTAATCCATCTGTCCCACCATTAATCCCCAAACCCCACCAGTAATCCATCTGTCCCACCAGTAATCCATCTGTCCCCACCAGTTATCCATCTGTCCCCACCAGTTATCCATCTGTTCCCACCAGTAATCCATCTGTCCCCACCAGTTATCCATCTGTCCCCCCAGTTATCCCTCTGTCCCCACCAGTAATCCATCTGTCCCCACCAGTAATCCATCTGTCCCCACCAGTTATCCATCTGTACCCCCAGTTATCCATCTGTCCCCACCAGTAATCCATCTGTCCCCCCAGTTATCCATCTGTCCCCACCAGTAATCCATCTGTCCCCACCAGCAATCCATCTGTCCCCACCAGTAATCCATCTGCCCCCACCAGTAATCCATCTGTCTCCACCAGTAATCCATCTGTCCCCACCAGTAATCCATCTGTCCCCACCAGTAATCCATCTGTCCCCACCAGTTATCCATCTGTCCCCACCAATAATCCATCTGTCCCAACCAGTAATCCCCAAACCCCACTAGTAATCCATCAGTCCCCACCAGTTATCCATCTGTCCCACCAGTAATTCATCCGTCCTCACCAGCAATCCATCTGTCCCACCAGTAATCCATCTGTCCCCACTAGTTATCCATCTGTCCTCACCAGTAAACCATCTGTCCCACCAGTAATCCATCTGTACCCACCAATAATCCATCTGTCCCACCAGTAATCCATCTGTCCCCACCAGTAATCCATCTGTCCCCACCAGTAATTCATCTGTCCCAACCAGTAATCCCCAAACCCCACTAGCAATCCATCAGTCCCCACCAGTTATTCATCTGTCCCACCAGTAATCCATCTGTCCCCACCAGTTATCCATCTGTCCTCACCAGTAATCCATCTGTCCCACCATCAATCCATCTGTCCCCACCAGTAATCCATCTGTCCCACCAGTAATCCATCTGTCCTCACCAGTAATCCATCTGTCCCCACCAGTAATCCCTCTGTCCCCACCAGTAATCCATCTGTCTCCACCAGTAATCCATTTGTCTCCACCAGTTATCCATCTTCCCCACCAGTTATCCATCTGTCCACACCAGTAATCCATCTGTCCCACCAGTAATCCATCTGTCCCCACCAGTAATCCATCTGTCACACCAGTAATCCATCTGTCCCCACCAGTAATCCATCTGTCCCCACCAGTTATCCATCTGTCCCACCAGTAATCCATCTGTCCCCACCAGTAATCCATCTGTCCCAACCAGTTGTACATCTGTCCCCACCAGTAATCCATCTGTCCCCACCCGTTATCCATCTGTCCCAACCAGTAATCCCCAAACCCCACTAGTAATCCATCAGTCCCCACCAGTTATCCATCTGTCCCACCAGTAATTCATCCGTCCTCACCAGTAATCCATCTGACCCACCAGTAATCCATCTGTCCCCACTAGTTATCCATCTGTCCTCACCAGTAATCCATCTGTCCCACCAGTAATCCATCTGTCCCCACCAATAATCCATCTGTCCCACCAGTAATCCATCTGTCCCCACCAGTAATTCATCTGTCCCAACCAGTAATCCCCAAACCCCACTAGTAATTCATCCGTCCTCACCAGTAATCCATCTGTCCCACCAGTAATCCATCTGTCCCCACCAGTTATCCATCTGTCCTCACCAGTAATCCATCTGTCCCACCAGTAATCCATCTGTCCCCACCAGTAATCCATCTGTCCCACCAGTAATCCATCTGTCCCACCAGTAGTCCATCTGTCCCCACCAGTAATCCATCTGTCCTCACCAGTAATCCATCTGTCCCACCAGTAATCCATCTGTCCTCACCAGTAATCCATCTGTCCCCACCAGTAATCCATCTGTCCCCACCAGTAATCCATCTGTCTCCACCAGTAATCCATCTGTCCCACCAGTAATCCATCTGTCCCCACCAGTAATCCATCTGTCCCCACCAGTTATCCATCTGTCCCCCCAGTTATCCATCTGTCCCCCCCAGTTATCCATCTGTCCCACCAGTAATCCACCTGTCTCCAACAGTAATCCATCTGTCCCAACCAGTTGTACATCTGTCCCCACCAGTAATCCATCTGTCCCCACCAGTAATCCATCTGTCCCCACCAGTTATCCATTTGCCCCCACCAATAATCCATCTGTCCCAACCAATAATCCCCAAACCCCACCAGTACTCCATCTGTCCCCACCAGTTATCCATCTGTCCCACCAGTAATCCATCTGTCCTCACCAGTAATCCATCTGTCCCACCAGTAATCCATCTGTCCCCACTAGTTATCCATCTGTCCTCACCAGTAATCCATCTGTCCCACCAGTAATCCATCTGTCCCCACCAGTAATCCATCTGTCCCACCAGTAATCCATCTGTCCCCACCAGTAATCCATCTGTCCCACCAGTAATCCATCTGTCCCACCAGTAATCCCCAAACCCCACCAGTCATCCATCTGTCCCCACCAGTAATCCATCTGTCTCCACCAGTAATCCATCTGTCCCACCAGTAATCCATCTGTCCCCACCAGTTCTCCATCTGTCCCCCCAGTTATCCATCTGTCCCCACCAGTTATCCATCTGTCCCCACCAGTTATCCATCTGTCCGACCAGTAATCCATCTGTCCCTACCAGTAATCCATCTGTCCCCGACAGTCATCCATCTGTCCCACCAGTAATCCATCTGTCCCCACCAGTAATCCATCTGTCCCACCAGTAATCCATCTCTCCCCACCAGTAATACATCTGTCCCCACAAGTAATCCATCTGTCCCCACCAGTTATCCATCTGTCCCACCAGTAATCCATCTGTCCCCACCAGTAATCCATCTGTCCCCACCAGTAATCCATCTGTCCCCATCAGTTATCCATCTGTCCCACCAGTAATCCATCTGTCCCCACCAGTAATCCTTATGTCCCACCAGTAATCCATCTGTCCCCACCAGTAATCCATCTGTCCCCACCAGTTATACATCTGTCCCACCTATAATCCATCTGTCCCCACCAGTAATCCATCTGTCCCACCAGTAATCCATCTGTCCCCACCAGTTATCCATCTTTCAAACCTATAATCCATCTGTCCCCACCAGTAATCCATCTGTCCCACCAGTAATCCATCTGTCCCCACCAGTTATCCAACTGTCCCACCAGTAATCCATCTGTCCCCACCAGTAATCCATCTGTCCCACCAGTAATCCATCTGTCCCACCAGTTATCCATCTTTCCCACCTATAATCCATCTGTCCCCACCTGTAATCCATCTGTCCCCACCAGTAATCCATCTGTCCCACCAGTAATCCATCTGTCCCACCAGTTATCCATCTTTCCCACCTATAATCCATCTGTCCCCACCTGTAATCCATCTGTCCCACCAGTAATCCATCTGTCCCCACCAGTTATCCATCTGTCCCACCAGTAATCCATCTGTCCCCACCTGTAATCCATCTGTCCCACCTGTAATCCATCTGTCCCACCAGTAATCCATCCGTCCCAACCAGTTATCCATCTGTCCCCCCAGTTATCCATCTGTCCCACCAGTAATCCATCTGTCCCACCAGTAGTCCATCTGTCCCCACCAGCAATCCATCTGTCCCCACCAGTAATCCATCTGTCCCACCAGTTATCCATTTGTCCCCACCAATAATCCATCTGTCCCAACCAGTAGTCACCAAACCCCACCAGTAATCCATCTGTCACCACCAGTTATCCATCTGTCCCCCCAGTAATCCATCTGTCCTCACCAGTAATCCATCTGTCCCACCAGTAATCCATCTGTCCCCACTAGTTATCCATCTGTCCTCACCAGTAATCCATCTGTCCTCACCAGGAATCCATCTGTCCCCACCAGTAATCCATCTGTCCCACCTGTAATCCATCTGTCCCCACCAGTAATCCATCTGTCCCAACCAGTAATCCATCTGTCCCCACCAGTAATCCATCTGTCCCCACCAGTAATCCATCTGTCCTCACCAGTTATCCATCTCTCCCACCAGTAATCCATCCGTCCCACCAGTAATCCATCTGACCCCACCAGTAATCCATCTGTCCCACCTGTAATCCATCTGACCCAACAGTAATCCATCTGTCCCCACCAGTAATCCATCTGTCCCACCAGTAATCCATCTGTCCCCCCAGTAATCCATCTGTCCCACCAGTAATCCATCCGTCCCACCAGTAATCCATCTGTCCCCACCAGTAATCCATCTGTCCCACTTGTAATCCACCTGTCCCCACCAGTTATTCATCTGTCCCCTCCAGTATTCCATCTGTCCCACCAGTAATCCATCTGTCCCCACCAGTTATCCATCTGTCCCACCAGTAATCCATCTGTCCCCACCAGTAATCCATCTGTACCCACCAGTAATCCATCTGTCCCACCAGTAATCCATCTGTCCCCACCAGTTATCCATCTGTCCCACCTTTAATCCATCTGTCCCCACCAGTAATCCATCTGTCCCCACCAGTTATCCATCTGTCCTCACCAGTAATCCATCTGTCCCACCAGTAATCCATCTGTCCCCACCAGTAATCCATCTGTCCCACCTGTAATCCATCTGTCCCCACCAGTAATCCATCTGTCCCACCAGTAATCCATCTGTCCCAACCAGTTATCCATCTGTCCCACCAGTAATCCATCTGTCCCCACCAGAAATCCATCTGTCCCACCAGTAATCCATCTGTCCCCACCAGTTATCCATCTCTCACACCAGTAATCCATCTGTCCCACCAGTAATCCATCTGTACCACCTGTAATCCATCTGTCCCCACCAGTAATCCATCTGTCCCACCAGTAATCCATCTGTCTCCTCCAGTTATCCATCTGTCCCACCAGTAATCCATCTGTCTCCAACAGTTAACCATCTGTACCGACTGGTAATCCATCTGTCCTCATCAGTAATCATCCTGTCCCCCCAGTAATCCATCTGTCCCACCAGTAATCCATCTGTACCCCCAGTAATCCATCTGTCCCCACCAGTAATCCATCTGTCCCCACCAGTAATCCATCTGTCCCACCAGTAATCCATCTGTCCCCACCAGTAATCCATCTGTCTCCTCCAGTTATCCATCTGTCCCACCAGTAATCCATCTGTCCCACCAGTACTCCATCTGTCCCCACCAGTTATCCATCTGTCCCACCTGTAATCCATCTGTCCCACCAGTAATCCATCTGTCCTCACCAGTTATCCATCTGTCCCACCAGTAATCCATCTGTCCCCACCAGTTATCCATCTGTCCCACCAGTAATCCATCTGTCCCCACCAGTAATCCATCTGTACCCACCAGTAATCCATGTCCCACCAGTAATCTATCTGTCCCACCAGTAATCCATCTGTCCCCACCAGTAATCCATCTGTACCCACCAGTAATCCATCTGTCCCACCAGTAATCCATCTGTCCCCACCAGTAATCCATCTGTCCCACCAGTAATGCATCTGTCCCACCAGTAATCCATCTGTACCCACCAGGAATCCATCTGTCCTCACCAGAAATCCATCTGTCCCACCAGTAATCCATCTGTCGCACCAGTAATCCATCTGTACCCACCAGTAATCCATCTGTACCCACCAGTAATCCATCTGTACCTACCAGTAATCCATCTGTCCCCCCAGTAATCCATCTGTACCCACCAGTAATCCATCTGTGCCAACCAGTAATCCATCTGTCCCACCAGTACTCCATCTGTACCCACCAGTAATCCATCTGTCCCACCTTTAATCCATCTGTCCCCACCAGTTATCCATCTGTCCTCACCAGTAATCCATCTGTCCCCCCAGTAATCCATCTGTCCCACCAGTAATCCATCTGTCCCACCAGTAATCCATCTGTCCCCACCAGTAATCCATCTGTACCCACCAGTAATCCATCTATCCTCACCAGTAATCCATCTGTCCCACCAGTAATCCATCTGTACCCACCAGTAATCCATCTGTCTTCACCAGTAATCCATCTGTCCCACCAGTAATCTATCTGTACCCACCAGTAATCCATCTGTCCCACCAGTAATCCATCTGTACCCACCAGTAATCCATCTGTCCCACCAGTAATCCATCTGTACCCACCAGTAATCCATCTGTCCTCACCAGTAATCCATCTGTACCCACCAGTAATCCATCTGTCCTCACCAGTAATCCATCTGTCCCACCAGTAATCCATCTGTCCCCACCAGTAATCCATCTGTCCCACCAGTAATCCATCTGTCCCCACCAGTAATCCATCTGTACCCACCAGTAATCCATCTGTCCCCACCAGTAATCCATCTGTCCCACCAGTTATCCATCTGTCCCCACCAGTAATCCATCTGTCCCACCAGTAATCCATCTGTACCCACCAGTAATCCATCTGTCCTCACCAGTAATCCATCTGTCCCACCAGTAATCCATCTGTCCCCACCAGTAATCCATCTGTACCCACCAGTAATCCATCTGTCCCCACCAGTAATCCATCTGTCCCCCCAGTAATCCATCTGTCCCACCAGTAATCCATCTGTCCCACCAGTAATCCATCTGACCCCACCAGTAATCCATCTGTACCCACCAGTAATCCATCTGTCCTCACCAGTAATCCATCTGTCCCACCAGTAATCCATCTGTCCCACCAGTAATCCATCAGTCCCACCAGTAATCCATCTGTCCCCACCAGTAATCCATCTATCCTCACCAGTAATCCATCTGTCCTCACCAGTAATCCATCTGTCCCCACCAGTAATCCATCTGTCCCCACCAGTAATCCATCTGTCTCCACCAGTAATCCATCTGTCCCACCAGTAATCCATCTGTCCACACCAGTAATCCATCTGTCCCCACCAGTTATCCATCTGTCCCCCCAGTTATCCATCTGTCCCCCCCAGTTATCCATCTGTCCCACCAGTAATCCACCTGTCTCCAACAGTAATCCATCTGTCCCAACCAGTTGTACATCTGTCCCCACCAGTAATCCATCTGTCCCCTCCAGTAATCCATCTGTCCCCACCAGTTATCCATTTGCCCCCACCAATAATCCATCTGTCCCAACCAATAATCCCCAAACCCCACCAGTAATCCATCTGTCCCCACCAGTTATCCATCTGTCCCACCAGTAATCCATCTGTCCTCACCAGTAATCCATCTGTCCCACCAGTAATCCATCTGTCCTCACCAGTAATCCATCTGTCCCACCAATAATCCATCTGTCCTCACCAGTTATCCATCTCTCCCACCAGTAATCCATCCGTCCCACCAGTAATCCATCTGACCCCACCAGTAATCCATCTGTCCCACCTGTAATCCATCTGACCCAACAGTAATCCATCTGTCCCCACCAGTAATCCATCTGTCGCACCAGTAATCCATCTGTCCCCCCAGTAATCCATCTGTCCCACCAGTAATCCATCTGTCCCACCAGTAATCCATCTGTCCCCACCAGTAATCCATCTGTCCCACTTGTAATCCACCTGTCCCCACCAGTTATCCATCTGTCCCACCAGTAATCCATCTGTCCCCACCAGTAATCCATCTGTCCCACCAGTAATCCATCTGTCCCACCAGTTATCCATCTGTCCCACCAGTAATCCATCTGTCCCCACCAGTAATCCATCTGTCCCCACCAGTTATCCATCTGTCCCACCAGTAATCCATCTGTCCCCACCAGTAATCCATCTGTACCCACCAGTAATCCATGTCCCACCAGTAATCCATCTGTCCCACCTGTAATCCATCTGTCCCCACCAGTAATCCATCTGTCCCCACCAGTAATCCATCTGTCCCACCTGTAATCCATCTGTCCCCACCAGTAATCCATCTGTCCCATCAGTAATCCATCTGTCCCCACCAGTTATCCATCTGTCCCACCAGTAATCCATCTGTCCCCACCAGTAATCCATCTGTCCCCACCAGTTATCCATCTCTCCCACCAGTAATCCATCCGTCCCACCAGTAATCCATCTGTCCCCACCAGTAATCCATCTGTCCCACCAGTAATCCATCTGTCCCCACCAGTGATCCATCTGTCCCCACCAGTAATCCATCTGTCCCACCAGTAATCCATCTGTCCCCACCAGTTATCCATCTCTCACACCAGTAATCCATCCGTCCCACCAGTAATCCATCTGTCCCCACCAGTAATCCATCTGTACCACCTGTAATCCATCTGTCCCCACCAGTAATCCATCTGTCCCACCAGTAATCCATCTGTCTCCTCCAGTTATCCATCTGTCCCACCAGTAATCCATCTGTCCCCACCAGTAATCCATCTGTACCCACCAGTAATCCATCTGTCACACCAGTAATCCATCTGTCCCACCAGTAATCCATCTGTACTCACCAGTAATCCATCTGTCCTCACCAGTAATCCATCTGTACCCACCAGTAATCCATCTGTACCCACCAGTAATCCATCTGTCCTCACCAGTAATCCATCTGTACCCACCAGTAATCCATCTGTACCCACCAGTAATGCATCTGTCCCACCAGTAATCCATCTGTACCCACCAGTAATCCATCTGTCCCCACCGGTTATCCATCTGTCCCACCAGTAATCCATCTGTGAGTGTGAGAGTATCCTACTTTGTGAGTGTGTCAGTGTGGGTTTGTTTGGGAAAGTGTGTGATTGTGAGACTGTGTCGGTGAGTGAGCGTGTCAGTGTCAGTATGAGTGTGTGTGTGTTTGAGTGAGTGTGTGAATGCATCTGTGTAAATATGAGAGTTTGTCAGTGTCAGTGTGTGTGAGTTTGTGAGTGTTTGAATATATGGGTGTGTGTGTGAGTGCAAGTGCAAGCATAAGTGTAAGTATATATGAGTGTGAATGCATGTGTGAGTGGGTGTGTGTATGAATGTGAGTATGACAGTGTATGAAAGTGTGAGTGTGAGAATGAGTGTGTGTGTGTGAGTGCATGAGTGTGAAAGTGTGAGTGAGCATGTATGTGAGTGTATGATTTTGTGTGTAAGAGTGAGTGTGAGTGTGTGATTGTGTGAGAGTGTGTTAGTGTGTGAGTCGGAGTGCGTGCGTGCATGTTTGTGTGTGTGAGTGAGTGAGTGTGAGTGTTTACACGCGTGAGTGTGTTTGTGCATGTGTGAGTCTAAGTGTATGTGAGTGTGTGGGAGTGTGTGACAGTGTGTGAGAGTGAGTATGTTTGAGTTTAACTGAGTTTATGTGAGTGTATGAGAGACTACAAGAGTGTGTGTGTGCGTGAGTGTGAGTGCTAGTCCAAGCTTGAGTAAGATGTGTATGAGTGTGAGAGTTTGTGTGTGTGTGTGACTGTGAGTGTGAGGGTGAATGTGTGTGTGAGTGTGTGAGAATGTGTGTGTGTGAGCGTGAATGTGTGCGTGTTAGTGCGAATGTGTGTGAGTGTGTGTAAGTGTGTGTGAGTGTGTGTGCATGTGTATGAGTGTGAATGTGTGTGAGTGTGCGTGTGTGAGTGTGAGTGTGTTTGAGTATGAATGTGTGTGAGTGTGAGTGTGTGTGTGAGAGTGTCAGTGGGTGTGAGTGTGTGACTGTAAGTGTGTGTGAGTGTGAGTGTGAATGTGTGTGAGTGTGAGTGTGTGTGAGTGCATGATTGTGAGTGTGTGTGTGTGAGTGTGTGTGAGTGTGTGTGTGAGTTGTGAGTGTGCTTGAGTGTGAATGTGTGTATGAGTGTGATTGTGTTTGAGTGTGTGTGTGAGTGTATGTGTGAGAGCGCCAGTGTGTGTATGTGAGTGTGTGACTGTGTGTGGGTGTGTGTGTGTGTGTGAGTGTGTGTGAATGTGTGTGTGAGTGTGAATGTGTGTGTGAGTGTGAGTGTGTGTGTGACTGTGTGTGTGAGTGTGTGAGTGAGTGTGTATGTGTGAGTGTGAGTGGGAGTGTGTGTGACTGTGTGTGTGTGTGAGTGTGAGTACTAGTCCAAGCTTGAGTAAGAGTGCGAGTTAGTGTGAGTGTGTGTGAGTGTGAATGTGAGTGTGAGTGTGGATGTGAGTCTGTGTGAATGTGAGTGTGCATGACTTTGAGTGTGACTGTGTCTGAGTGTGAGTGTGTGTGTGTGTGTGTGAGTGTGTGCGAGTGTGAGCATGTGTGTGAGTGTGTGTGAATGTGTGTGAGTGTATGTGAGTGTGAACGTGTGTGAGAGTGTGTGTGAAGGTGTGTGTGAGTATGAGTATGAGTGTGGGTGTGTATGAGTGTGAATGTGTGCCTGAGTGTGTCGGTGTGTGAGTGTGGGTGTGTGTGTATGAATGTGTGTGAGCGTGTGTATGAGTGTGTGAGTGTGAGTGTGTGATTGTGTGTGTGTATGTGAGTGTGAGTGCGTGTGTGAGGGTGAGTAAGTGTATGAGTGTCAGTATGTGTGAGTGTGTGAAAGTGAGTGTGAGTGTGAATATGTGTGTCAGTGTGAGTGAGAGTGTGTGAAAGTGCGTGTGTGTGCGAATGTGAGTGTGTGATTGTGAGGGTGTGAGAGTGAGTGTGAGTGAGTGTGAGTACGTGTATGAGTGTGTGTGAGTGCGAGTGTGTGCGTGAGTGTGAGAGTGTTTGAGTGAGTGCGAGTGTGTGTATGTGTGTGTGTGAGTGTGTGTGTGTGAGTGTTTGAGTGAGAATGTGTGTGAAAGTGTGTGTAAATGTGAGTGTGTGTGAGTGTGAGTGTATGTGAGTGTGAGTCTGTGTGTGAGCATTTGTATGTGTGAATGTGTGTGTGAGTGTGTGTGTTAGTGTGTGTGTGTGTGAGTGTGTGTGTGTGAATGTGCGTGAGTGCGTGTGTTAGTGTGTGTGTGTGAGTTTGAGCGTGTGTGAGTGTGTGAGAGTGCGAGTGAGTTTGAGTGTGTGTGAGTGTGAATGTATGTTTGAGTGTGTATGTGAGTGTGTGTGACTTTGAGTGTGACTGTGTCTGAGTGTGAGTGTGTGTGTGAGTGTGAGCATGTGTGTGAGTGTGAGTGGGTGAGTGTGCATATGAGTGTGTGAGTGTGTGAGTGAGTGTGTGCGAGTGTGTGTGAATGTGTGTGTGAGTGTGAATGTGTGTGTGAGTGTGAGTGTGTGTGTGACTCTGTGTGTGTGTGAGTAAGTGTGTATGTGTGAGTGTGAGTGGGAGTGTGTGTGACTGTGTGTCTGTGTGTGTGAGTGTGAGTACTAGTCCAAGCTTGAGTAAGAGTGCGAGTTAGTGTGAGTGTGAATGTGTGTGTGAGTGTGGATGTGAGTCTGTGTGAATGTGAGTGTGCATGTCTTTGAGTGTGTCTGTGTCTGAGTGTGTGTGTGTGTGAGTGTGTGCGAGTGTGAGCATGTGTGTGAGTGTGTGTGAATGTGTGTGAGAGTGTGTGTGTGTGTGAATGTGTGTGAGAGTGAGTGTGAGTGTGAATGTGCATGTGAGTGTGTGTGAGTGTGACTGTGTGTGAGTTTGAGCGTGTGTGTGTGAGTGTGTGTGTGTGAGTGTGTGTGTGTGTTTGAGTGAGAATGTGTGTGAGAGTGTGTGTGAATGTGAGTGTATGTGAGTGTGAGTGTGTGTGTGTGAGCATTTGAATGTGTGAATGTGTGTGTGAGTGTTTGTGTTAGTGTGTGTGTGAATGTGTGTGAGTGTGTGTGAGTTTGAGCGTGTGTGAGTGCGAGTGAGTTTGAGTGTGTGTGAGTGTGAATGTGTGTGTGTGAGTGTGTATGTGACTGTGTGTGAATTTGAGTGTGTGTGAGTTTGAGTGTGACTGTGTCTGAGTGTGTGTGTGTGTGAGTGTGTGTGAGTGTGAGCATGTGTGTGAGCGTGAGTGGGTGAGTGTGCATATGAGTGCGTGAGTGTGTGTGTGAATGTGTGTGAGAGTGAGTGTGAGTGTGAATGTGTATGTGAGTGTGTGTGTGTGTGAGTGAATGTATGTGAGTGTGAGTGTGTGTGAGTGTGTGTAAGAGTGCGAGCGTGTGTGTGTGATTGTGTGTGAGAGAGTGTGTGAGTGTGTGCATATGAGTGTGTGTGAGTGTGTGTGTGAATGTGAGTGTGTGTGAATGTGTGTGTGTGAGTGTGAATGTGTGTGTGAGTGTGAGCGCGTGTGTGTGTGTGACTGTGTGTGAGAGTGTGTGTGTGACTGTGAGTGTGAAAGTGTGTGAGTGTGTGTGAGTGCGTATGTGAGTGTGTGTGAGTGTGTGTGTGTGTCTGCAAGTGTGCGTGTGTGTGACTGTATGTGAGTGAGAGTGTGAGTGTATGTGAGTGTGCGTGAGTGTGAATGTGTGTGTGAGTATGAGTGTGAGTGTGTGTAACAGTGAGTGTTTGTGTGTGTGAGTGTGAATGTGAATGTGTGTGAGTGAGTTTGTGAATGTGTGAGAGTGCGAGTGAGTTTGAGTGTGTGTGGGTATGAATGTGTGTGTGAGTGTGTATGTGAGTGTGTGTGAATGTGAGTGTGTGTGACTTTGAGTGTGACCGTGTATGAGTGAGTGTGTGTGAGTGTGTGTGAGTGTGACCATGTGTGTGAGTGTGAGTGGGTGAGTGTGCATATGAGTGCGTGAGTGTGTGTGTGTGTGAGTGTGTGTGAATGTGTGTGAGAGTGAGTGTGAGTGTCAATGTATATGCGAGTGTGAGTGTGTGATTGTGAGTGTGTGAGAGTGTGTGTGAGTGTGTGCATGAGTGTGTGACTGGGTGTGTGAATGTGAGTGTGTGTGAGTGTGAAGTGTGTGTGATTGTGTGCATATGAGTGTGTGTGAGTGTGTGTGACTCTGTGTGTGAGTGTGAATGTGTGTGTGAGTGTGAGCGTGTGTGTGAGTGTGTGTGTGAGAGTGTGAGTGTGAATGTGTGTGAGTGTTTGTGTGTGTGAGTGTGAGTGTGTGTGAGTGTGTGTCTGCGAGTGTGAGTGAGATTGTGAGTGTGAGCGTGCGTGAGTGTGAATGTGTGTGTGAGTGTGAGTGTGAATGTGCGTGTGAGTGTGAATATGTGTGTGAGTGTGTGAGTATGAGTGTGAAAGTGTGTGAGTGTGTGAGAGTGTTTGTGTGTGAGTGTGTGAGTGTGCTTGTGAGTGTGTGTCTGCGAGTGTGTGTGTGTAACTGTGTGTGAGTGAGTGAGAGTGTGAGTGTATGTGAGTGTGTCTGAGTGTGAGTGTGTGTGTGTGTGAATGTGTGCGAGTGTGAGCATGTGTGTGAGTGTGTGTGAATGTGTGTGAGTGTGTATGAGTGTGAATGTGTGCCTGAGTGTGTCAATGTGTGAGTGTGGGTGTGTGTGTATGAATGTGTGTGTGTGTATGAGTGTGTGAGTGTGAGTGTGTGATTGTGTGTGTGTATGTGAGTGTGAGTGTGTGTGCGAGGGTGAGTATGTGTATGAGTATGTGTGAGTGTGTGAAAGTGAGTGTGAGTGTGAATATGTGTGTCAGTGTGAGTGAGAGTTGTGTGAGTGCGTGTGTGTGCGAATGTGAGTGTGTGATTGTGAGGGTGTGAGAGTGAGTGTGAGTGAGTGTGAGTATGTGTATGAGTGTGTGTGAGTGCGAGTGTGTGTGTGAGTGTGAGAGTGTTTGAGTGTGTGCGAGTGTGTGTATGTGTGTGTGTGAGTGTGTGTGAGTGTTTGAGTGAGAATGTGTGTGAGAGTGTGTGTGAATGTGAGTGTGTGTGAGTGTGAGTGTATGTGAGTGTGTGTGTGAGCATTTGTATGTGTGAATGTGTGTGTGAGTGTGTGTGTTAGTGTGTGTGTGAGTGTGTGAGTGTGTGTGTGAATGTGTGTGAGTGCGTGTGTTAGTGTGTGTGAGTGTGTGTGAGTGTGTGTGAGTTTGAGGGTGTGTGAGTTTGTGAGAGTGCGAGTGGGTTTGAGTGTGTGTGAGTGTGAATGTGTGTGTGAGTGTATGTGAGTGTGTGTGAATGTGAGTGTGTGTGACTTTGAGTGTGACTGTGTCTGAGTGTGAGTGTGTGTGTAAGTGTGTGTGAGTGTGAGCATGTGTGTGAGTGTGAGTGGGTGAGTGTGCATATGAGTGCGTGAGTGTGTGTGTGAATGTGTGTGAGAGTGAGTGTGAGTGTGAATGTGTATGTGAGTGTGTGTGAGTGTGACTGTGTGTGAGTTTGAGCGTGTGTGTGTGAGTTTGAGCGTGTGTGTGTGAGTGTGTGTGTGTGAGTGTGTGTGTGTGTTTGAGTGAGAATGTGTGTGAGAGTGTGTGTGAATGTGAGTGTATGTGAGTGTGAGTGTGTGTGTGTGAGCATTTGTATGTGTGAATGTGTGTGTGAGTGTTTGTGTTAGTGTGTGTGTGAATGTGTGTGAGTGTGTGAGTGTGTGTGAGTTTGAACGTGTGTGAGTGCAAGTGAGTTTGAGTGTGTGTGTGTGAATGTGTGTGTGTGAGTGTGTATGTGACTGTGTGCGAATGTGAGTGTGTGTGAGTTTGAGTGTGACTGTGTCTGAGTGTGTGTGTGTGTGAGTGTGTGTGAGTGTGAGCATGTGTGTGAGCGTGAGTGGGTGAGTGTGCATATGAGTGCGTGAGTGTGTGTGAGAGTGAGTCTGAGTGTGAATGTGTGTGAGTGCGTGTGTTAGTGTGTGTGAGTGTGTGTGAGTGTGTGTGAGTTTGAGCATGTGTGAGTGTGTGAGAGTGCGAGTCAGTTTGAGTGTGAGTGTGAATGTGTGTGTGAGTGTATGTGAGTGTGTGTGAATGTGAGTGTGTGTGACTTTGAGTGTGACTGTGTCTGAGTGTGAGTGTGTGTGTGAGTGTGTGTGAGTGTGAGCATGTGTGTGAGTGTGAGTGGGTGAGTGTGCATATGAGTGCGTGAGTGTGTGTGTGAATGTGTGTGAGAGTGAGTGTGAGTGTGAATGTGCATGTGAGTGTGTGTGAGTGTGACTGTGTGTGAGTTTGAGCGTGTGTGTGTGAGTGTGTGTGTGTGAGTGTGTGTGTGTGTTTGAGTGAGAATGTGTGTGAGAGTGTGTGTGAATGTGAGTGTATGTGAGTGTGAGTGTGTGTGAGCATTTGTATGTGTGAATGTGTGTGTGAGTGTTTGTGTTAGTGTGTGTGTGAATGTGTGTGAGTGTGTGAGTGTGTGTGAGTTTGAGCGTGTGTGAGTGCGAGTGAGTTTGAGTGTGTGTGAGTGTGAATGTGTGTGTGTGAGTGTGTATGTGACTGTGTGTGAATGTGAGTGTGTGTGAGTTTGAGTGTGACTGTGTCTGAGTGTGTGTGTGTGTGAGTGTGTGTGAGTGTGAGCATGTGTGTGAGCGTGAGTGGGTGAGTGTGCATATGAGTGCGTGAGTGTGTGTGTGAATGTGTGTGAGAGTGAGTGTGAGTGTGAATGTGTATGTGAGTGTGTGTGTGTGTGTGAGTGAATGTATGTGAGTGTGAGTGTGTGTGAGTGTGTGTAAGAGTGCGAGCATGTGTGTGTGATTGTGTGTGAGAGAGTGTGTGAGTGTGTGCATATGAGTGTGTGTGAGTGTGTGTGTGAATGTGAGTGTGTGTGAATGTGTGTGTGTGAGTGTGAATGTGTGTGTGAGTGTGAGCGCGTGTGTGTGTGTGACTGTGTGTGAGAGTGTGTGTGTGACTGTGAGTGTGAAAGTGTGTGAGTGTGTGTGAGTGCGTATGTGAGTGTGTGTGAGTGTGTGTGTGTGTCTGCAAGTGTGCGTGTGTGTGACTGTATGTGAGTGAGAGTGTGAGTGTATGTGAGTGTGCGTGAGTGTGAATGTGTGTGTGAGTATGAGTGTGAGTGTGTGTAACAGTGAGTGTTTGTGTGTGTAAGTGTGAATGTGAATGTGTGTGAGTGAGTTTGTGAATGTGTGAGAGTGCGAGTGAGTTTGAGTGTGTGTGGGTATGAATGTGTGTGTGAGTGTGTATGTGAGTGTGTGTGAATGTGAGTGTGTGTGACTTTGAGTGTGACCGTGTATGAGTGAGTGTGTGTGAGTGTGTGTGAGTGTGACCATGTGTGTGAGTGTGAGTGGGTGAGTGTGCATATGAGTGCGTGAGTGTGTGTGTGTGTGTGAGTGTGTGTGAATGTGTGTGAGAGTGAGTGTGAGTGTCAATGTATATGCGAGTGTGAGTGTGTGATTGTGAGTGTGTGAGAGTGTGTGTGAGTGTGTGCATGAGTGTGTGACTGGGTGTGTGAATGTGAGTGTGTGTGAGTGTGAAGTGTGTGTGATTGTGTGCATATGAGTGTGTGTGAGTGTGTGTGACTCTGTGTGTGAGTGTGAATGTGTGTGTGAGTGTGAGCGTGTGTGTGAGTGTGTGTGTGAGAGTGTGAGTGTGAATGTGTGTGAGTGTTTGTGTGTGTGAGTGTGAGTGTGTGTGAGTGTGTGTCTGCGAGTGTGAGTGAGATTGTGAGTGTGAGCGTGCGTGAGTGTGAATGTGTGTGTGAGTGTGAGTGTGAATGTGCGTGTGAGTGTGAATATGTGTGTGAGTGTGTGTGTGTGAGTATGAGTGTGAAAGTGTGTGAGTGTGTGAGAGTGTTTGTGTGTGAGTGTGTGAGTGTGCTTGTGAGTGTGTGTCTGCGAGTGTGTGTGTGTAACTGTGTGTGAGTGAGTGAGAGTGTGAGTGTATGTGAGTGTGTGTGAGTGTGAATGTGTGTGTGAGTGTGAGTGTGAGTGTTTCTGTGTGTGTGAGTGTGAGTGTGACTGTGTGTGAGTGTGAATGTGTGTGTGAGTGTGAGTGAGTGTGAACATGTGTGAGAGTGTATGAGTGTGTGTGAGAGTCTGGGTGTGTGTGAGTGTGTGTGTGTGCATGATTGTGTGTGAGTGTGAGTGTGTGAGTGTGAGTGTGTGTGCGAGTGTGAATGTGTGTGTGAGTGAGTGTGAGTGCGAATGTCTGTGTGTGAAAGTGTGTGTGAGTGTGTGTGAGTGTGTGTGTGAGTGTGAGCATGTGTGTGAGTGTGAGTTTGAGTGAATCTAAGTGTGTGTATGAGTGTGTGGGAGTATGTCAGTGCGAGTGTGTGCGAGTGTGTGTGTGTGTGAATCTGTGTGAGTGTGAGTGTGTGTGAGTGTGGGTGTGTATGAGTGTGAATGTGTGCCTGAGTGTGTCTGTGTGTGTGTGTTAGTGTGTGCGTCTGTGTGTGTGTGTGTGTGTGTGCATAATTGTGTGTATGTATGAGTGTGTGTGAGTGTGAGTGTGTGATTGTGCTTGTGTGTATGTGAGTGTGAGTGCGTGTGTGAGTGTGAGTATGTGTATGAGTGTGTGAGTGTGTGTATTAGTGTGTGTGAGTGAGTGTGTGTGAATGAGTGTGTGTGAGTGTGTGTGTGAGAGAGTCTGTGTGAATGTGAGTGTATGTGAGTGTGTGAGAGTGGGAATGTGTGTGTGTGTAAGTGTGAGTGTATGAGTGAGTGTTTGTGAGTGTGCGTGTGTGAGTTTGAGTGTGAGTGTGAATGTGTGTGAGTGTGTGTGTGAATGTGTGTGAGTGCGTGTGTTAGTGTGTGTGAGTGTGTGTGAGTGTGTGTGAGTTTGAGCGTGTGTGAGTGTGTGAGAGTGCGAGTCAGTTTGAGTGTGTGTGAGTGTGAATGTGTGTGTGAGTGTATGTGAGTGTGTGTGACTTTGAGTGTGACTGTGTCTGAGTGTGAGTGTGTGTGTGAGTGTGTGTGAGTGTGAGCATGTGTGTGAGTGTGAGTGGGTGAGTGTGCATATGAGTGCGTGAGTGTGTGTGTGAATGTGTGTGAGAGTGAGTGTGAGTGTGAATGTGCATGTGAGTGTGTGTGAGTGTGACTGTGTGTGAGTTTGAGCGTGTGTGTGTGAGTGTGTGTGTGTGTGAGAGTGTGTGTGTTTGAGTGAGAATTGTGTGAGAGTGTGTGTGAATGTGAGTGTATGTGAGTGTGAGTGTGTGTGTGTGAGCATTTGTATGTGTGAATGTGTGTGTGAGTGTTTGTGTTAGTGTGTGTGTGAATGTGTGTGAGTGTGTGAGTGTGTGTGAGTTTGAGCGTGTGTGAGTGCGAGTGAGTTTGAGTGTGTGTGAGTGTGAATGTGTGTGTGTGAGTGTGTATGTGACTGTGTGTGAATGTGAGTGTGTGTGAGTTTGAGTGTGACTGTGTCTGAGTGTGTGTGTGTGTGAGTGTGTGTGAGTGTGAGCATGTGTGTGAGCGTGAGTGGGTGAGTGTGCATATGAGTGTGTGAGTGTGTGTGTGAATGTGTGTGAGAGTGAGTGTGAGTGTGAATGTGTATGTGAGTGTGTGTGTGTGTGAGTGAATGTATGTGAGTGTGAGTGTGTGTGAGTGTGTGTAAGAGTGCGAGCGTGTGTGTGTGATTGTGTGTGAGAGAGTGTGTGAGTGTGTGCATATGAGTGTGTGTGAGTGTGTGTGTGAATGTGAGTGTGTGTGAATGTGTGTGTGTGAGTGTGAATGTGTGTGTGAGTGTGAGCGCGTGTGTGTGTGTGACTGTGTGTGAGAGTGTGTGTGTGACTGTGAGTGTGAAAGTGTGTGAGTGTGTGTGAGTGCGTATGTGAGTGTGTGTGAGTGTGTGTGTGTGTCTGCAAGTGTGCGTGTGTGTGACTGTATGTGAGTGAGAGTGTGAGTGTATGTGAGTGTGCGTGAGTGTGAATGTGTGTGTGAGTATGAGTGTGAGTGTGTGTAACAGTGAGTGTTTGTGTGTGTGAGTGTGAATGTGAATGTGTGTGAGTGAGTTTGTGAGTGTGTGAGAGTGCGAGTGAGTTTGAGTGTGTGTGGGTATGAATGTGTGCGTGAGTGTGTATGTGAGTGTGTGTGAATGTGAGTGTGTGTGACTTTGAGTGTGACCGTGTATGAGTGAGTGTGTGTGAGTGTGTGTGAGTGTGACCATGTGTGTGAGTGTGAGTGGGTGAGTGTGCATATGAGTGCGTGAGTGTGTGTGTGTGTGTGAGTGTGTGTGAATGTGTGTGAGAGTGAGTGTGAGTGTCAATGTGTATGCGAGTGTGAGTGTGTGATTGTGAGTGTGTGAGAGTGTGTGTGTGCGTGAGTGTGAGTGCTAGTCCAAGCTTGAGTAAGATGTGTATGAGTGTGAGAGTTTGTGTGTGTGTGTGACTGTGAGTGTGTGTGAGTGTGAGGGTGAATGTGTGTGTGAGTGTGTGAGAATGTGTGTGTGTGAGCGTGAATGTGTGCGTGTTAGTGCGAATGTGTGTGGGTGTGAGTGTGTGTAAGTGTGTGTGCATGTGTATGAGTGTGAATGTGTGTGAGTGTGCGTGTGTGAGTGTGAGTGTGTTTGAGTATGAATGTGTGTGAGTGTGAGTGTGTGTGTGAGTGTCAGTGGGTGTGAGTGTGTGACTGTAAGTGTGTGTGAGTGTGAGTGTGAATGTGAATGTGTGTGAGTGTGAGTGTGTGTGAGTGCATGATTGTGAGTGTGTGTGTGTGAGTGTGTGTGAGTGTGTGTGTGAGTTGTGAGTGTGCTTGAGTGTGAATGTGTGTATGAGTGTGATTATGTTTGAGTGTGTGTGTGAGTGTATGTGTGAGAGCGCCAGTGTGTGTATGTGAGTGTGTGACTGTGTGTGGGTGTGTGTGTGTGTGTGTGTGAGTGTGTGTGAATGTGTGTGTGAGTGTGAACGTGTGTGTGTGAGTGTGAGTGTGTGTGTGACTGTGTGTGTGAGTGTGTGAGTGAGTGTGTATGTGTGAGTGTGAGTGGGAGTGTGTGTGACTGTGTGTGTGTGTTAGTGTGAGTACTAGTCCAAGCTTGAGTAAGAGTGCGAGTTAGTGTGAGTGTATGTGAGTGTGAGTCTGTGTGTGAGCATTTGTATGTGTGAATGTGTGTGTGAGTGTGTGTGTTAGTGTGTGTGTGAGTGTGTGTGAGTGTGTGTGTGTGAATGTGTGTGAGTGCGTGTGTTAGTGTGTGTGTGAGTGTGTGTGTGAGTTTGAGCGTGTGTGAGTGTGTGAGAGTGCGAGTGAGTTTGAGTGTGTGTGAGTGTGAATGTATGTGTGAGTGTGTATGTGAGTGTGTGTGAATGTGAATGTGTGTGACTTTGAGTGTGACTGTGTCTGAGTGTGAGTGTGTGTGTGAGTGTGAGCATGTGTGTGAGTGTGAGTGGGTGAGTGTGCATATGAGTGTGTGAGTGTGTGAGTGAGTGTGTGCGAGTGTGTGTGAATGTGTGTGTGAGTGTGAATGTGTGTGTGAGTGTGAGTGTGTGTGTGACTGTGTGTGTGTGTGAGTAAGTGTGTATGTGTGAGTGTGAGTGGGAGTGTGTGTGACTGTGTGTCTGTGTGTGTGAGTGTGAGTACTAGTCCAAGCTTGAGTAAGAGTGCGAGTTAGTGTGAGTGTGAATGTGTGTGTGAGTGTGGATGTGAGTCTGTGTGAATGTGAGTGTGCATGTCTTTGAGTGTGTCTGTGTCTGAGTGTGTGTGTGTGTGAGTGTGTGCGAGTGTGAGCATGTGTGTGAGTGTGTGTGAATGTGTGTGAGAGTGTGTGTGAGTGTGAATGTGTGTGAGAGTGTGTGTGAAGGTGTGTGTGAGTGTGGGTGTGTATGAGTGTGAATGTGTGCCTGAGTGTGTCAATGTGTGAGTGTGGGTGTGTGTGTATGAATGTGTGTGTGTGTGTATGAGTGTGTGAGTGTGAGTGTGTGATTGTGTGTGTGTATGTGAGTGTGAGTGCGTGTGCGAGGGTGAGTATGTGTATGAGTATGTGTGAGTGTGTGAAAGTGAGTGTGAGTGTGAATATGTGTGTCAGTGTGAGTGAGAGTGTGTGTGAGTGCGTGTGTGTGCGAATGTGAGTGTGTGATTGTGAGGGTGTGAGAGTGAGTGTGAGTGAGTGTGAGTATGTGTATGAGTGTGTGTGAGTGCGAGTGTGTGTGTGAGTGTGAGAGTGTTTGAGTGTGTGCGAGTGTGTGTATGTGTGTGTGTGAGTGTGTGTGAGTGTTTGAGTGAGAATGTGTGTGAGAGTGTGTGAATGTGAGTGTGTGTGAGTGTGAGTGTATGTGAGTGTGTGTGTGAGCATTTGTATGTGTGAATGTGTGTGTGAGTGTGTGTGTTAGTGTGTGTGTGAGTGTGTGAGTGTGTGTGTGAATGTGTGTGAGTGCGTGTGTTAGTGTGTGTGAGTGTGTGTGAGTGTGTGTGAGTTTGAGCGTGTGTGTGTGTGAGAGTGCGAGTGGGTTTGAGTGTGTGTGAGTGTGAATGTGTGTGTGAGTGTATGTGAGTGTGTGTGAATGTGAGTGTGTGTGACTTTGAGTGTGACTGTGTCTGAGTGTGACTGTGTGTGTGAGTGTGAGCATGTGTGTGAGTGTGAGTGGGTGAGTGTGCATATGAGTGCGTGAGTGTGTGTGTGAATGTGTGTGAGAGTGAGTGTGAGTGTGAATGTGTATGTGAGTGTGTGTGAGTGTGACTGTGTGTGAGTTTGAGCGTGTGTGTGTGAGTGTGTGTGTGTGTGTGAGTGTGTGTGTGTGTTTGAGTGAGAATTGTGTGAGAGTGTGTGTGAATGTGAGTGTATGTGAGTGTGAGTGTGTGTGTGTGAGCATTTGTATGTGTGAATGTGTGTGTGAGTGTTTGTGTTAGTGTGTGTGTGAATGTGTGTGAGTGTGTGAGTGTGTGTGAGTTTGAGCGTGTGTGAGTGCGAGTGAGTTTGAGTGTGTGTGAGTGTGAATGTGTGTGTGTGAGTGTGTATGTGACTGTGTGTGAATGTGAGTGTGTGTGAGTTTGAGTGTGACTGTGTCTGAGTGTGTGTGTGTGTGAGTGTGAGCATGTGTGTGAGCGTGAGTGGGTGAGTGTGCATATGAGTGTGTGAGTGTGTGTGTGAATGTGTGTGAGAGTGAGTGTGAGTGTGAATGTGTATGTGAGTGTGTGTGTGTGTGAGTGAATGTATGTGAGTGTGAGTGTGTGTGAGTGTGTGTAAGAGTGCGAGCGTGTGTGTGTGATTGTGTGTGAGAGAGTGTGTGAGTGTGTGCATATGAGTGTGTGTGAGTGTGTGTGTGAATGTGAGTGTGTGTGAATGTGTGTGTGTGAGTGTGAATGTGTGTGTGAGTGTGAGCGCGTGTGTGTGTGTGACTGTGTGTGAGAGTGTGTGTGTGTGTGAGTGCGTATGTGAGTGTGTGTGAGTGTGTGTGTGTGTCTGCAAGTGTGCGTGTGTGTGACTGTATGTGAGTGAGAGTGTGAGTGTATGTGAGTGTGCGTGAGTGTGAATGTGTGTGTGAGTATGAGTGTGAGTGTGTGTAACAGTGAGTGTTTGTGTGTGTGAGTGTGAATGTGAATGTGTGTGAGTGAGTTTGTGAGTGTGTGAGAGTGCGAGTGAGTTTGAGTGTGTGTGGGTATGAATGTGTGTGTGAGTGTGTATGTGAGTGTGTGTGAATGTGAGTGTGTGTGACTTTGAGTGTGACCGTGTATGAGTGAGTGTGTGTGAGTGTGTGTGAGTGTGACCATGTGTGTGAGTATGAGTGTGTGAGTGTGCATATGAGTGCGTGAGTGTGTGTGTGTGTGTGAGTGTGTGTGAATGTGTGTGAGAGTGAGTGTGAGTGTCAATGTGTATGCGAGTGTGAGTGTGTGATTGTGAGTGTGTGAGAGTGTGTGTGTGCGTGAGTGTGAGTGCTAGTCCAAGCTTGAGTAAGATGTGTATGAGTGTGAGAGTTTGTGTGTGTGTGTGACTGTGAGTGTGTGTGAGTGTGAGGGTGAATGTGTGTGTGAGTGTGTGAGAATGTGTGTGTGTGAGCGTGAATGTGTGCGTGTTAGTGCGAATGTGTGTGGGTGTGAGTGTGTGTAAGTGTGTGTGCATGTGTATGAGTGTGAATGTGTGTGAGTGTGCGTGTGTGAGTGTGAGTGTGTTTGAGTATGAATGTGTGTGAGTGTGAGTGTGTGTGTGAGAGTGTCAGTGGGTGTGAGTGTGTGACTGTAAGTGTGTGTGAGTGTGAGTGTGAATGTGAATGTGTGTGAGTGTGAGTGTGTGTGTGCATGATTGTGAGTGTGTGTGTGTGAGTGTGTGTGAGTGTGTGTGTGAGTTGTGAGTGTGCTTGAGTGTGAATGTGTGTATGAGTGTGATTGTGTTTGAGTGTGTGTGTGAGTGTATGTGTGAGAGCGCCAGTGTGTGTATGTGAGTGTGTGACTGTGTGTGGGTGTGTGTGTGTGTGTGTGAGTGTGTGTGAATGTGTGTGTGAGTGTGAAAGTGTGTGTGAGTGTGTGTGTGACTGTGTGTGTGAGTGTGTGAGTGAGTGTGTATGTGTGAGTGTGAGTGGGAGTGTGTGTGACTGTGTGTGTGTGTTAGTGTGAGTACTAGTCCAAGCTTGAGTAAGAGTGCGAGTTAGTGTGAGTGTATGTGAGTGTGAGTCTGTGTGTGAGCATTTGTATGTGTGAATGTGTGTGTGAGTGTGTGTGTTAGTGTGTGTGTGAGTGTGTGTGAGTGTGTGTGTGTGAATGTGTGTGAGTGCGTGTGTTAGTGTGTGTGTGAGTGTGTGTGTGAGTTTGAGCGTGTGTGAGTGTGTGAGAGTGCGAGTGAGTTTGAGTGTGTGTGAGTGTGAATGTATGTGTGAGTGTGTATGTGAGTGTGTGTGAATGTGAATGTGTGTGACTTTGAGTGTGACTGTGTCTGAGTGTGAGTGTGTGTGTGAGTGTGAGCATGTGTGTGAGTGTGAGTGGGTGAGTGTGCATATGAGTGTGTGAGTGTGTCAGTGAGTGTGTGCGAGTGTGTGTGAATGTGTGTGTGAGTGTGAATGTGTGTGTGAGTGTGAGTGTGTGTGTGACTCTGTGTGTGTGTGTGAGTAAGTGTGTATGTGTGAGTGTGAGTGGGAGTGTGTGTGACTGTGTGTCTGTGTGTGTGAGTGTGAGTACTAGTCCAAGCTTGAGTAAGAGTGCGAGTTAGTGTGAGTGTGAATGTGTGTGTGAGTGTGGATGTGAGTCTGTGTGAATGTGAGTGTGCATGTCTTTGAGTGTGTCTGTGTCTGAGTGTGTGTGTGTGAGTGTGTGCGAGTGTGAGCATGTGTGTGAGTGTGTGTGAATGTGTGTGAGAGTGTGTGTGAGTGTGAATGTGTGTGAGAGTGTGTGTGAAGGTGTGTGTGAGTGTGGGTGTGTATGAGTGTGAATGTGTGCCTGAGTGTGTCAATGTGTGAGTGTGGGTGTGTGTGTATGAATGTGTGTGTGTGTGTATGAGTGTGTGAGTGTGAGTGTGTGATTGTGTGTGTGTATGTGAGTGTGAGTGCGTGTGCGAGGGTGAGTATGTGTATGAGTATGTGTGAGTGTGTGAAAGTGAGTGTGAGTGTGAATATGTGTGTCAGTGTGAGTGAGAGTGTGTGTGAGTGCGTGTGTGTGCGAATGTGAGTGTGTGATTGTGAGGGTGTGAGAGTGAGTGTGAGTGAGTGTGAGTATGTGTATGAGTGTGTGTGAGTGCGAGTGTGTGTGTGAGTGTGAGAGTGTTTGAGTGTGTGCGAGTGTGTGTATGTGTGTGTGTGAGTGTGTGTGAGTGTTTGAGTGAGAATGTGTGTGAGAGTGTGTGAATGTGAGTGTGTGTGAGTGTGAGTGTATGTGAGTGTGTGTGTGAGCATTTGTATGTGTGAATGTGTGTGTGAGTGTGTGTGTTAGTGTGTGTGTGAGTGTGTGAGTGTGTGTGTGAATGTGTGTGAGTGCGTGTGTTAGTGTGTGTGAGTGTGTGTGAGTGTGTGTGAGTTTGAGCGTGTGTGTGTGTGAGAGTGCGAGTGGGTTTGAGTGTGTGTGAGTGTGAATGTGTGTGTGAGTGTATGTGAGTGTGTGTGAATGTGAGTGTGTGTGACTTTGAGTGTGACTGTGTCTGAGTGTGAGTGTGTGTGTGAGTGTGTGTGAGTGTGAGCATGTGTGTGAGTGTGAGTGGGTGAGTGTGCATATGAGTGCGTGAGTGTGTGTGTGAATGTGTGTGAGAGTGAGTGTGAGTGTGAATGTGTATGTGAGTGTGTGTGAGTGTGACTGTGTGTGAGTTTGAGTGTGTGTGTGTGAGTGTGTGTGTGTGTGAGTGTGTGTGTGTTTGAGTGAGAATTGTGTGAGAGTGTGTGTGAATGTGAGTGTATGTGAGTGTGAGTGTGTGTGTGTGAGCATTTGTATGTGTGAATGTGTGTGTGAGTGTTTGTGTTAGTGTGTGTGTGAATGTGTGTGAGTGTGTGAGTGTGTGTGAGTTTGAACGTGTGTGAGTGCGAGTGAGTTTGAGTGTGTGTGAGTGTGAATGTGTGTGTGTGAGTGTGTATGTGACTGTGTGTGAATGTGAGTGTGTGTGAGTTTGAGTGTGACTGTGTCTGAGTGTGTGTGTGTGTGAGTGTGTGTGAGTGTGAGCATGTGTGTGAGTGTGAGTGGGTGAGTGTGCATATGAGTGCGTGAGTGTGTGTGTGAATGTGTGTGAGAGTGAGTGTGAGTGTGAATGTGTATGTGAGTGTGTGTGAGTGTGACTGTGTGTGAGTTTGAGCGTGTGTGTGTGAGTGTGTGTGTGTGTGAGTGTGTGTGTGTTTGAGTGAGAATGTGTGTGAGAGTGTGTGTGAATGTGAGTGTATGTGAGTGTGAGTGTGTGTGTGTGAGCATTTGTATGTGTGAATGTGTGTGTGAGTGTTTGTGTTAGTGTGTGTGTGAATGTGTGTGAGTGTGTGAGTGTGTGTGAGTTTGAGCGTGTGTGAGTGCGAGTGAGTTTGAGTGTGTGTGAGTGTGAATGTGTGTGTGTGAGTGTGTATGTGACTGTGTGTGAATGTGAGTGTGTGTGAGTTTGAGTGTGACTGTGTCTGAGTGTGTGTGTGTGTGAGTGTGTGTGAGTGTGAGCATGTGTGTGAGTGTGAGTGGGTGAGTGTGCATATGAGTGCGTGAGTGTGTGTGTGAATGTGTGTGAGAGTGAGTGTGAGTGTGAATGTGTATGTGAGTGTGTGTGCGTGTGTGTGAGTGAATGTATGTGAGTGTGAGTGTGTGTGAGTGTGTGTAAGAGTGCGAGCGTGTGTGTGTGATTGTGTGTGAGAGAGTGTGTGAGTGTGTGCATATGAGTGTGTGTGAGTGTGTGTGTGAATGTGAGTGTGTGTGAATGTGTGTGTGTGAGTGTGAATGTGTGTGTGAGTGTGAGCGCGTGTGTGTGTGGCTGTGTGTGAGAGTGTGTGTGAGAGTGTGTGTGTGACTGTGAGTGTGAAAGTGTGTGAGTGTGTGTGAGTGCGTATGTGAGTGTGTGTGTGAGTGTGTGTGTGTCTGCAAGTGTGCGTGTGTGTGACTGTATGTGAGTGAGAGTGTGAGTGTATGTGAGTGTGCGTGAGTGTGAATGTGTGTGTGAGTATGAGTGTGAGTGTGTGTAACAGTGAGTGTTTGTGTGTGTGAGTGTGAATGTGAATGTGTGTGAGTGAGTTTGTGAGTGTGTGAGAGTGCGAGTGAGTTTGAGTGTGTGTGGGTATGAATGTGTGTGTGAGTGTGTACGTGAGTGTGTGTGAATGTGAGTGTGTGTGACTTTGAGTGTGACCGTGTATGAGTGAGTGTGTGTGAGTGTGTGTGAGTGTGAGTGGGTGAGTGTGCATATGAGTGCGTGAGTGTGTGTGTGTGAGTGTGTGTGAATGTGTGTGAGAGTGAGTGTGAGTGTCAATGTATACGCGAGTGTGAGTGTGTGATTGTGAGTGTGTGAGAGTGTGTGTGAGTGTGTGCATGAGTGTGTGACTGGGTGTGTGAATGTGAGTGTGTGTGAGTGTGAAGTGTGTGTGATTGTGTGCATATGAGTGTGTGTGAGTGTGTGTGACTCTGTGTGTGAGTGTGAATGTGTGTGTGAGTGTGAGCGTGTGTGTGAGTGTGTGTGTGAGAGTGTGAGTGTGTGTGAGTGTGTCTGCGAGTGTGAGTGAGTGTGAGTGAGATTGTGAGTGTGAGTGTGCGTGAGTGTGAATGTGTGTGTGAGTGTGAGTGTGAATGTGCGTGTGAGTGTGAATATGTGTGTGAGTGTGTGTGTGAGTATGAGTGCGAAAGTGTGTGAGTGTGTGAGAGTGTTTGTGTGTGTGAGTGTGTGAGTGTGCTTGTGAGTGTGTGTCTGCGAGTGTGTGTGTGTAACTGTGTGTGAGTGAGTGAGAGTGTGAGTGTATGTGAGTGTGTGTGAGTGTGAATGTGTGTGTGAGTGTGAGTGTGTGTTTCTGTGTGTGTGAGTGTGAGTGTGACTGTGTGTGAGTGCGAATGTGTGTGTGAGTGTGAGTGAGTTTGAACATGTGTGAGAGTGTATGAGTGTGTGTGAGAGTCTGGGTGTGTGTGAGTGTGTGTGTGCATGATTGTGTGTGAGTGTGAGTGTGTGAGTGTGAGTGTGTGTGCGAGTGTGAATGTGTGTGTGAGTGAGTGTGTGAGTGCGAATGTCTGTGTGTGAAAGTGTGTGTGAGTGAGTGTGAGTGTGTGTGAGTGTGAGCATGTGTGTGAGTGTGAGTGAATCTAAGTGTGTGAATGAGTGTGTGGGAGTATGTCAGTGCGAGTGTGTGCGAGTGTGTGTGTGTGTGAATCTGTGTGAGTGTGAGTGTGTGTGAGTGTGGGTGTGCATGAGTGTGAATGTGTGCCTGAGTGTGTGTGTGTGTGTGTGTGTGTGCATGATTGTGTGTATGTATGAGTGTGTGTGAGTGTGAGTGTGTGATTGTGCTTGTGTGTATGTGAGTGTGAGTGCGTGTGTGAGTGTGAGTATGTGTATGGGTGTGTGAGTGTGTGTATTAGTGTGTGTGAGTGAGTGTGTGTGAATGAGTGTGTGTGAGTGTGTGAGAGTGGGAATGTGTGTGTGTGTAAGTGTGAGTGTATGAGTGAGTGTTTGTGAGTGTGCATGTGTGAGTTTGAGTGTGAGTGTGAATGTGTGTGAGTGTAAATGTGTGTGTGTGTGTGTGACTGTGTGAGAGTGTGTGAGTATGAGTGTGAGCATGTGTGTGTGTGAGTGTGAGTGTGTGTGAGTGTGTGTGAGTGTGAATGTGTGTGTGTGCGAGTGTGATTGAGTGTGAACGTGTGTGTGAGTCTGTGTGTGTGAGTGAATATGAGTGTGTGTGAGTGCATGTGAGTGTGTGTGTTTGTGTGTGTGTGTGTGTGAGTGTGTGTGTGTATGTTTGTGTGTGAGCGTGAGCCTGTGCGTGTGAGTGTGAGAGCGTGTGAGTGTGAGTGTGAATGTGTGTGAGAGTGAGTGTGTATGAGTGTGCGTATGTGTGTGTGCATGTGAGTGAGTGTGTGTGAGTGTGTGTGAGTGTGCATGAGTGTGTGTGAGCGTGTATGAGTGTGTGTGAGTGTGTGTGTGAGTGTGTGAATGTGATTGTGTATAAGAGTGTGTGCGCATGTGTGTGTGCATTAATGTGTGTGTGTGTGTGTATGTATGTGTGTGAGTTAGAATGTGAGTGTGTGAGTGTGTTTGAGTGTGTGTGTGTGTGTGAACGTGAGTGTGTATGTATGTGTGTGAGTTAGAATGTGAGTGTGTGAGTATGGGTGTGTATGAGTATGAATGTGCGTGTGAGTGAGTGTGAAAGTGTGTGAGTGTGAGCGCATGTGAGTGTATATGTGCGAGTGTGAGTGTGTGTGACTGTGTGTGAGTGTGTATGCGAGTGTGTGTGTAAGTGTGAGTGTAAATGAGTGAGTGTGAGTGTGAGTGTATGTGTATGAGTATGGGTGTGCGCTAATGAGTGTGTGTGTGTGAGTAGGAGTGTGAGTGTATGTGAGTGTACGTGAGTGTGAATGTGTGTGTGAGTGTGACTGTGTGTTTGTGAATGTGTGAGTGTGAGCATGTGTGTGTGTGTGACTGTGTGCATGAGTGTGCGTGTGTGTGTGTGTGAGACTGTGAGTGTGTGAGCGTGAGTGAGAGTGTGAATGTGTATGTGAGTGTGTGTGAGTGCGTGTGAGTGTGTGTGTGAGTGTGAATGTGTGTGTCAGTGTGAGTGAGTGTGTGTGTGTGAGTGTGAGTGTGTGTGACTGTGTGTGGGCTCGTGTATGTGTAAGTGTGTGTGTGAGTGTGAGTGTGAGTGGGAATGTGTGTGTGTATGTGTGTGTGAGTGCGTGTGAGTGTGCGCATATGAGTGTGTGTGAGTGTGAGTGTGTGTGACTGAGAGTGTATGTGAGTGTGCGTGAGTGTGAATGTGTGTGTGTGTGTGAGTATGAGTGTGTGTGTGAGTGTGAGTGTGAGTGTTTCTGTGTGTGAATGTGTGTGTGAGTGTGTGAGTGTGTGTGTGAGTGTGACTGTGTGAGAGCATGAATGTGTGTGTTAGTGTGTGTGTGATGTGAGTGTGAATGTGTGTGTGAGTGTGAGTATGTGCGAGTGCGAGTGTGAGTGTGAATGCGTGTGTGAGTGTGAGTGAGTGTGAACGTGTGTGAGTGTGAGTGAGAGAGTGAATGAGTGTGTGTGACTGTGTGTGGGTGCGTGTATGTGTAAGTGTGAGTGTGTGTGTCTGAGTATGTGTGAGTGTGTGTGTGTGTGAGTGTGTGTGCATGATTGTGTGCGAGTGTGAGTCTGTGTGTGTGAGTGTGAGTGTGTATGAGGGCTTGTGAGTGGATTGTGTGTATGTGTGAGTGCATGCGTGTGAGTGTGTGTGTGAGTGTGAGTGTGTGTGTGTACAAGTGTGTGTGAGTGCAAGTGTGTGTGTGAGTGTGAGTGTGTGAGTGTGTGTGTGAGTGTGTGTGTGTGTGTGAGTGTGTGTTTGTGTTTGAGTGAGAATGTGTGTGAGAGTGTGTGTGAATGTGAGTGTATGTGAGTGTGAGTGTGTGTGTGTGAGCATTTGTATGTGTGAATGTGTGTGTGAGTGTTTGTGTTAGTGTGTGTGTGAATGTGTGTGTGTGAGTGTGTGTGAGTTTGAACGTGTGTGAGTGCAAGTGAGTTTGAGTGTGTGTGTGTGAATGTGTGTGTGTGAGTGTGTATGTGACTGTGTGCGAATGTGAGTGTGTGTGAGTTTGAGTGTGACTGTGTCTGAGTGTGTGTGTGTGTGAGTGTGTGTGAGTGTGAGCATGTGTGTGAGCATGAGTGGGTGAGTGTGCATATGAGTGCGTGAGTGTGTGTGAGAGTGAGTGTGAGTGTGAATGTGTGTGAGTGCGTGTGTTAGTGTGTGTGAGTGTGTGTGAGTGTGTGTGAGTTTGAGCATGTGTGAGTGTGTGAGAGTGCGAGTGAGTTTGAGTGTGTGTGAGTGTGAATGTGTGTGTGAGTGTATGTGAGTGTGTGTGAATGTGAGTGTGTGTGACTTTGAGTGTGACTGTGTCTGAGTGTGAGTGTGTGTGTGAGTGTGTGTGAGTGTGAGCATGTGTGTGAGTGTGAGTGGGTGAGTGTGCATATGAGTGCATGAGTGTGTGTGTGAGAGTGAGTGTGAGTGTGAATGTGTATGTGAGTGTGTGTGAGTGTGACTGTGTGTGAGTTTGAGCGTGTGTGTGTGAGTGTGTGTGTGTGAGTGTGTGTGTGTGTTTGAGTGAGAATGTGTGTGAGAGTGTGTGTGAGTGTGAGTGTATGTGAGTGTGAGAGTGTGTGTGTGAGCATTTGTATGTGTGAATGTGTGTGTGAGTGTTTGTGTTAGTGTGTGTGTGAATGTGTGTGAGTGTGTGAGTGTGTGTGAGTTTGAGCGTGTGTGAGTGCGAGTGAGTTTGAGTGTGTGTGAGTGTGAATGTGTGTGTGTGAGTGTGAGCATGTGTGTGAGTGTGAGTGAATCTAAGTGTGTGAATGAGTGTGTGGGAGTATGTCAGTGCGAGTGTGTGCGAGTGTGTGTGTGTGTGAATCTGTGTGAGTGTGAGTGTGTGTGAGTGTGGGTGTGCATGAGTGTGAATGTGTGCCTGAGTGTGTGTGTGTGTGTGTGTGTGTGTGCATGATTGTGTGTATGTATGAGTGTGTGTGAGTGTGAGTGTGTGATTGTGCTTGTGTGTATGTGAGTGTGAGTGCGTGTGTGAGTGTGAGTATGTGTATGGGTGTGTGAGTGTGTGTATTAGTGTGTGTGAGTGAGTGTGTGTGAATGAGTGTGTGTGAGTGTGTGAGAGTGGGAATGTGTGTGTGTGTAAGTGTGAGTGTATGAGTGAGTGTTTGTGAGTGTGCATGTGTGAGTTTGAGTGTGAGTGTGAATGTGTGTGAGTGTAAATGTGTGTGTGTGTGTGTGACTGTGTGAGAGTGTGTGAGTATGAGTGTGAGCATGTGTGTGTGTGAGTGTGAGTGTGTGTGAGTGTGTGTGAGTGTGAATGTGTGTGTGTGCGAGTGTGATTGAGTGTGAACGTGTGTGTGAGTCTGTGTGTGTGAGTGAATATGAGTGTGTGTGAGTGCATGTGAGTGTGTGTGTTTGTGTGTGTGTGTGTGTGAGTGTGTGTGTGTATGTTTGTGTGTGAGCGTGAGCCTGTGCGTGTGAGTGTGAGAGCGTGTGAGTGTGAGTGTGAATGTGTGTGAGAGTGAGTGTGTATGAGTGTGCGTATGTGTGTGTGCATGTGAGTGAGTGTGTGTGAGTGTGTGTGAGTGTGCATGAGTGTGTGTGAGCGTGTATGAGTGTGTGTGAGTGTGTGTGTGAGTGTGTGAATGTGATTGTGTATAAGAGTGTGTGCGCATGTGTGTGTGCATTAATGTGTGTGTGTGTGTGTATGTATGTGTGTGAGTTAGAATGTGAGTGTGTGAGTGTGTTTGAGTGTGTGTGTGTGTGTGAACGTGAGTGTGTATGTATGTGTGTGAGTTAGAATGTGAGTGTGTGAGTATGGGTGTGTATGAGTGTGAATGTGCGTGTGAGTGAGTGTGAAAGTGTGTGAGTGTGAGCGCATGTGAGTGTATATGTGCGAGTGTGAGTGTGTGTGACTGTGTGTGAGTGTGTATGCGAGTGTGTGTGTAAGTGTGAGTGTAAATGAGTGAGTGTGAGTGTGAGTGTATGTGTATGAGTATGGGTGTGCGCTAATGAGTGTGTGTGTGTGAGTAGGAGTGTGAGTGTATGTGAGTGTACGTGAGTGTGAATGTGTGTGTGAGTGTGACTGTGTGTTTGTGAATGTGTGAGTGTGAGCATGTGTGTGTGTGTGACTGTGTGCATGAGTGTGCGTGTGTGTGTGTGTGAGACTGTGAGTGTGTGAGCGTGAGTGAGAGTGTGAATGTGTATGTGAGTGTGTGTGAGTGCGTGTGAGTGTGTGTGTGAGTGTGAATGTGTGTGTCAGTGTGAGTGAGTGTGTGTGTGTGAGTGTGAGTGTGTGTGACTGTGTGTGGGCTCGTGTATGTGTAAGTGTGTGTGTGAGTGTGAGTGTGAGTGGGAATGTGTGTGTGTATGTGTGTGTGAGTGCGTGTGAGTGTGCGCATATGAGTGTGTGTGAGTGTGAGTGTGTGTGACTGAGAGTGTATGTGAGTGTGCGTGAGTGTGAATGTGTGTGTGTGTGTGAGTATGAGTGTGTGTGTGAGTGTGAGTGTGAGTGTTTCTGTGTGTGAATGTGTGTGTGAGTGTGTGAGTGTGTGTGTGAGTGTGACTGTGTGAGAGCATGAATGTGTGTGTTAGTGTGTGTGTGATGTGAGTGTGAATGTGTGTGTGAGTGTGAGTATGTGCGAGTGCGAGTGTGAGTGTGAATGCGTGTGTGAGTGTGAGTGAGTGTGAACGTGTGTGAGTGTGAGTGAGAGAGTGAATGAGTGTGTGTGACTGTGTGTGGGTGCGTGTATGTGTAAGTGTGAGTGTGTGTGTCTGAGTATGTGTGAGTGTGTGTGTGTGTGAGTGTGTGTGCATGATTGTGTGCGAGTGTGAGTCTGTGTGTGTGAGTGTGAGTGTGTATGAGGGCTTGTGAGTGGATTGTGTGTATGTGTGAGTGCATGCGTGTGAGTGTGTGTGTGAGTGTGAGTGTGTGTGTGTACAAGTGTGTGTGAGTGCAAGTGTGTGTGTGAGTGTGAGTGTGTGAGTGTGTGTGTGAGTGTGTGTGTGTGTGTGAGTGTGTGTTTGTGTTTGAGTGAGAATGTGTGTGAGAGTGTGTGTGAATGTGAGTGTATGTGAGTGTGAGTGTGTGTGTGTGAGCATTTGTATGTGTGAATGTGTGTGTGAGTGTTTGTGTTAGTGTGTGTGTGAATGTGTGTGTGTGAGTGTGTGTGAGTTTGAACGTGTGTGAGTGCAAGTGAGTTTGAGTGTGTGTGTGTGAATGTGTGTGTGTGAGTGTGTATGTGACTGTGTGCGAATGTGAGTGTGTGTGAGTTTGAGTGTGACTGTGTCTGAGTGTGTGTGTGTGTGAGTGTGTGTGAGTGTGAGCATGTGTGTGAGCATGAGTGGGTGAGTGTGCATATGAGTGCGTGAGTGTGTGTGAGAGTGAGTGTGAGTGTGAATGTGTGTGAGTGCGTGTGTTAGTGTGTGTGAGTGTGTGTGAGTGTGTGTGAGTTTGAGCATGTGTGAGTGTGTGAGAGTGCGAGTGAGTTTGAGTGTGTGTGAGTGTGAATGTGTGTGTGAGTGTATGTGAGTGTGTGTGAATGTGAGTGTGTGTGACTTTGAGTGTGACTGTGTCTGAGTGTGAGTGTGTGTGTGAGTGTGTGTGAGTGTGAGCATGTGTGTGAGTGTGAGTGGGTGAGTGTGCATATGAGTGCATGAGTGTGTGTGTGAGAGTGAGTGTGAGTGTGAATGTGTATGTGAGTGTGTGTGAGTGTGACTGTGTGTGAGTTTGAGCGTGTGTGTGTGAGTGTGTGTGTGTGAGTGTGTGTGTGTGTTTGAGTGAGAATGTGTGTGAGAGTGTGTGTGAGTGTGAGTGTATGTGAGTGTGAGAGTGTGTGTGTGAGCATTTGTATGTGTGAATGTGTGTGTGAGTGTTTGTGTTAGTGTGTGTGTGAATGTGTGTGAGTGTGTGAGTGTGTGTGAGTTTGAGCGTGTGTGAGTGCGAGTGAGTTTGAGTGTGTGTGAGTGTGAATGTGTGTGTGTGAGTGTGTATGTGACTGTGTGTGAATGTGAGTGTGTGTGAGTTTGAGTGTGACTGTGTCTGAGTGTGTGTGTGTGTGAGTGTGAGCATGTGTGTGAGCGTGAGTGGGTGAGTGTGCATATGAGTGTGTGAGTGTGTGTGTGAATGTGTGTGAGAGTGAGTGTGAGTGTGAATGTGTATGTGAGTGTGTGTGTGTGTGAGTGAATGTATGTGAGTGTGAGTGTGTGTGAGTGTGTGTAAGAGTGCGAGCGTGTGTGTGTGATTGTGTGTGAGAGAGTGTGTGTGTGTGCATATGAGTGTGTGTGAGTGTGTGTGTGAATGTGAGTGTGTGTGAATGTGTGTGTGTGAGTGTGAATGTGTGTGTGAGTGTGAGCGCGTGTGTGTGTGACTGTGTGTGAGAGTGTGTGTGTGACTGTGAGTGTGAAAGTGTGTGAGTGTGTGTGAGTGCGTATGTGAGTGTGTGTGAGTGTGTGTGTGTGTCTGCAAGTGTGCGTGTGTGTGACTGTATGTGAGTGAGAGTGTGAGTGTATGTGAGTGTGCGTGAGTGTGAATGTGTGTGTGAGTATGAGTGTGAGTGTGTGTAACAGTGAGTGTTTGTGTGTGTGAGTGTGAATGTGAATGTGTGTGAGTGAGTTTGTGAGTGTGTGAGAGTGCGAGTGAGTTTGAGTGTGTGTGGGTATGAATGTGTGTGTGAGTGTGTATGTGAGTGTGTGTGAATGTGAGTGTGTGTGACTTTGAGTGTGACCGTATATGAGTGAGTGTGTGTGAGTGTGACCATGTGTGTGAGTGTGAGTGGGTGAGTGTGCATATGAGTGCGTGAGTGTGTGTGTGTGTGAGTGTGTGTGAATGTGTGTGAGAGTGAGTGTGAGTGTCAATGTATATGCGAGTGTGAGTGTGTGATTGTGAGTGTGTGAGAGTGTGTGTGAGTGTGTGCATGAGTGTGTGACTGGGTGTGTGAATGTGAGTGTGTGTGAGTGTGAAGAGTGTGTGATTGTGTGCATATGAGTGTGTGTGAGTGTGTGTGACTCTGTGTGTGAGTGTGAATGTGTGTGTGAGTGTGAGCGTGTGTGTGAGTGTGTGTGTGAGAATGTGAGTGTGAATGTGTGTGAGTGTTTGTGTGTGTGAGTGTGAGTGTGTGTGAGTGTGTGTCTGCGAGTGTGAGTGAGATTGTGAGTGTGAGCGTGCGTGAGTGTGAATGTGTGTGTGAGTGTGAGTGTGAATGTGCGTGTGAGTGTGAATATGTGTGTGAGTGTGTGCGTGAGTATGAGTGTGAAAGTGTGTGAGTGTGTGAGAGTGTTTGTGTGTGTGAGTGTGTGAGTGTGCTTGTGAGTGTGTGTCTGCGAGTGTGTGTGTGTAACTGTGTGTGAGTGAGTGAGAGTGTGAGTGTATGTGAGTGTGTGTGAGTGTGAATGTGTGTGTGAGTGTGAGTGTGAGTGTTTCTGTGTGTGTGAGTGTGAGTGTGACTGTGTGTGAGTGTGAATGTGTGTGTGAGTGTGAGTGAGTGTGAACATGTGTGAGAGTGTATGAGTGTGTGTGAGAGTCTGGGTGTGTGTGAGTGTGTGTGTGTGCATGATTGTGTGTGAGTGTGAGTGTGTGAGTGTGAGTGTGTGTGCGAGTGTGAATGTGTGTGTGAGTGAGTGTGAGTGCGAATGTCTGTGTGTGAAAGTGTGTGTGAGTGTGTGTGAGTGTGTGTGTGAGTGTGAGCATGTGTGTGAGTGTGAGTTTGAGTGAATCTAAGTGTGTGTATGAGTGTGTGGGAGTATGTCAGTGCGAGTGTGTGCGAGTGTGTGTGTGTGTGAATCTGTGTGAGTGTGAGTGTGTGTGAGTGTGGGTGTGTATGAGTGTGAATGTGTGCCTGAGTGTGTCTGTGTGTGTGTGTTAGTGTGTGCGTCTGTGTGTGTGTGTGTGTGTGTGCATAATTGTGTGTATGTATGAGTGTGTGTGAGTGTGAGTGTGTGATTGTGCTTGTGTGTATGTGAGTGTGAGTGCGTGTGTGAGTGTGAGTATGTGTATGAGTGTGTGAGTGTGTGTATTAGTGTGTGTGAGTGAGTGTGTGTGAATGAGTGTGTGTGAGTGTGTGTGTGAGAGAGTCTGTGTGAATGTGAGTGTATGTGAGTGTGTGAGAGTGGGAATGTGTGTGTGTGTAAGTGTGAGTGTATGAGTGAGTGTTTGTGAGTGTGCATGTGTGAGTTTGAGTGTGAGTGTGAATGTGTGTGAGTGTGTGTGTGAATGTGTGTGAGTGCGTGTGTTAGTGTGTGTGAGTGTGTGTGAGTTTGAGCGTGTGTGAGTGTGTGAGAGTGCGAGTCAGTTTGAGTGTGTGTGAGTGTGAATGTGTGTGTGAGTGTATGTGAGTGTGTGTGAATGTGAGTGTGTGTGACTTTGAGTGTGACTGTGTCTGAGTGTGAGTGTGTGTGTGAGTGTGTGTGAGTGTGAGCATGTGTGTGAGTGTGAGTGGGTGAGTGTGCATATGAGTGCGTGAGTGTGTGTGTGAATGTGTGTGAGAGTGAGTGTGAGTGTGAATGTGCATGTGAGTGTGTGTGAGTGTGACTGTGTGTGAGTTTGAGCGTGTGTGTGTGAGTGTGTGTGTGTGTGTGCGTGTGTGTTTGAGTGAGAATGTGTGTGAGAGTGTGTGTGAATGTGAGTGTATGTGAGTGTGAGTGTGTGTGTGTGAGCATTTGTATGTGTGAATGTGTGTGTGAGTGTTTGTGTTAGTGTGTGTGTGAATGTGTGTGAGTGTGTGAGTGTGTGTGAGTTTGAGCGTGTGTGAGTGCGAGTGAGTTTGAGTGTGTGTGAGTGTGAATGTGTGTGTGAGTGTGTATGTGACTGTGTGTGAATGTGAGTGTGTGTGAGTTTGAGTGTGACTGTGTCTGAGTGTGTGTGTGTGTGAGTGTGTGTGAGTGTGAGCATGTGTGTGAGCGTGAGTGGGTGAGTGTGCATATGAGTGTGTGAGTGTGTGTGTGAATGTGTGTGAGAGTGAGTGTGAGTGTGAATGTGTATGTGAGTGTGTGTGTGTGTGAGTGAATGTATGTGAGTGTGAGTGTGTGTGAGTGTGTGTAAGAGTGCGAGCGTGTGTGTGTGATTGTGTGTGAGAGAGTGTGTGAGTGTGTGCATATGAGTGTGTGTGTGTGTGTGAATGTGAGTGTGTGTGAATGTGTGTGTGTGAGTGTGAATGTGTGTGTGAGTGTGAGCGCGTGTGTGTGTGTGACTGTGTGTGAGAGTGTGTGTGTGACTGTGAGTGTGAAAGTGTGTGAGTGTGTGTGAGTGCGTATGTGAGTGTGTGTGAGTGTGTGTGTGTGTCTGCAAGTGTGCGTGTGTGTGACTGTATGTGAGTGAGAGTGTGAGTGTATGTGAGTGTGCGTGAGTGTGAATGTGTGTGTGAGTATGAGTGTGAGTGTGTGTAACAGTGAGTGTTTGTGTGTGTGAGTGTGAATGTGAATGTGTGTGAGTGAGTTTGTGAGTGTGTGAGAGTGCGAGTGAGTTTGAGTGTGTGTGGGTATGAATGTGTGTGTGAGTGTGTATGTGAGTGTGTGTGAATGTGAGTGTGTGTGACTTTGAGTGTGACCGTGTATGAGTGAGTGTGTGTGAGTGTGTGTGAGTGTGACCATGTGTGTGAGTATGAGTGGGTGAGTGTGCATATGAGTGCGTGAGTGTGTGTGTGTGTGTGAGTGTGTGTGAATGTGTGTGAGAGTGAGTGTGAGTGTCAATGTGTATGCGAGTGTGAGTGTGTGATTGTGAGTGTGTGAGAGTGTGTGTGTGCGTGAGTGTGAGTGCTAGTCCAAGCTTGAGTAAGATGTGTATGAGTGTGAGAGTTTGTGTGTGTGTGTGACTGTGAGTGTGTGTGAGTGTGAGGGTGAATGTGTGTGTGAGTGTGTGAGAATGTGTGTGTGTGAGCGTGAATGTGTGCGTGTTAGTGCGAATGTGTGTGGGTGTGAGTGTGTGTAAGTGTGTGTGCATGTGTATGAGTGTGAATGTGTGTGAGTGTGCGTGTGTGAGTGTGAGTGTGTTTGAGTATGAATGTGTGTGAGTGTGAGTGTGTGTGTGAGAGTGTCAGTGGGTGTGAGTGTGTGACTGTAAGTGTGTGTGAGTGTGAGTGTGAATGTGAATGTGTATGAGTGTGAGTGTGTGTGAGTGCATGATTGTGAGTGTGTGTGTGTGAGTGTGTGTGAGTGTGTGTGTGAGTTGTGAGTGTGCTTGAGTGTGAATGTGTGTATGAGTGTGTTTATGTTTGAGTGTGTGTGTGAGTGTATGTGTGAGAGCGCCAGTGTGTGTATGTGAGTGTGTGACTGTGTGTGGGTGTGTGTGTGTGTGTGTGAGTGTGTGTGAATGTGTGTGTGAGTGTGAACGTGTGTGTGAGTGTGAGTGTGTGTGTGACTGTGTGTGTGAGTGTGTGAGTGAGTGTGTATGTGTGAGTGTGAGTGGGAGTGTGTGTGACTGTGTGTGTGTGTTAGTGTGAGTACTAGTCCAAGCTTGAGTAAGAGTGCGAGTTAGTGTGAGTGTATGTGAGTGTGAGTCTGTGTGTGAGCATTTGTATGTGTGAATGTGTGTGTGAGTGTGTGTGTTAGTGTGTGTGTGAGTGTGTGTGAGTGTGTGTGTGTGAATGTGTGTGAGTGCGTGTGTTAGTGTGTGTGTGAGTGTGTGTGTGAGTTTGAGCGTGTGTGAGTGTGTGAGTGCGAGTGAGTTTGAGTGTGTGTGAGTGTGAATGTATGTGTGAGTGTGTATGTGAGTGTGTGTGAATGTGAATGTGTGTGACTTTGAGTGTGACTGTGTCTGAGTGTGAGTGTGTGTGTGAGTGTGAGCATGTGTGTGAGTGTGAGTGGGTGAGTGTGCATATGAGTGTGTGAGTGTGTGAGTGAGTGTGTGCGAGTGTGTGTGAATGTGTGTGTGAGTGTGAATGTGTGTGTGAGTGTGAGTGTGTGTGTGACTGTGTGTGTGTGTGTGAGTAAGTGTGTATGTGTGAGTGGGAGTGGGAGTGTGTGTGTCTGTGTGTGTGAGTGTGAGTACTAGTCCAAGCTTGAGTAAGAGTGCGAGTTAGTGTGAGTGTGAATGTGTGTGTGAGTGTGGATGTGAGTCTGTGTGAATGTGAGTGTGCATGTCTTTGAGTGTGTCTGTGTCTGAGTGTGTGTGTGTGTGAGTGTGTGCGAGTGTGAGCATGTGTGTGAGTGTGTGTGAATGTGTGTGAGAGTGTGTGTGAGTGTGAATGTGTGTGAGAGTGTGTGTGAAGGTGTGTGTGAGTGTGGGTGTGTGTGAGTGTGAATGTGTGCCTGAGTGTGTCAATGTGTGAGTGTGGGTGTGTGTGTATGAATGTGTGTGTGTGTGTATGAGTGTGTGAGTGTGAGTGTGTGATTGTGTGTGTGTATGTGAGTGTGAGTGCGTGTGCGAGGGTGAGTATGTGTATGAGTATGTGTGAGTGTGTGAAAGTGAGTGTGAGTGTGAATATGTGTGTCAGTGTGAGTGAGAGTGTGTGTGAGTGCGTGTGTGTGCGAATGTGAGTGTGTGATTGTGAGGGTGTGAGAGTGAGTGTGAGTGAGTGTGAGTATGTGTATGAGTGTGTGTGAGTGCGAGTGTGTGTGTGAGTGTGAGAGTGTTTGAGTGTGTGCGAGTGTGTGTATGTGTGTGTGTGAGTGTGTGTGAGTGTTTGAGTGAGAATGTGTGTGAGAGTGTGTGAATGTGAGTGTGTGTGAGTGTGAGTGTATGTGAGTGTGTGTGTGAGCATTTGTATGTGTGAATGTGTGTGTGAGTGTGTGTGTTAGTGTGTGTGTGAGTGTGTGAGTGTGTGTGTGAATGTGTGTGAGTGCGTGTGTTAGTGTGTGTGAGTGTGTGTGAGTGTGTGTGAGTTTGAGCGTGTGTGTGTGTGAGTGCGCGAGTGGGTTTGAGTGTGTGTGAGTGTGAATGTGTGTGTGAGTGTATGTGAGTGTGTGTGAATGTGAGTGTGTGTGACTTTGAGTGTGACTGTGTCTGAGTCTGAGTGTGTGTGTGAGTGTGTGTGAGTGTGAGCATGTGTGTGAGTGTGAGTGGGTGAGTGTGCATATGAGTGCGTGAGTGTGTGTGTGAATGTGTGTGAGAGTGAGTGTGAGTGTGAATGTGTATGTGAGTGTGTGTGAGTGTGACTGTGTGTGAGTTTGAGCGTGTGTGTGTGAGTGTGTGTGTGTGTGTGAGTGCGTGTGTGTGTTTGAGTGAGAATTGTGTGAGAGTGTGTGTGAATGTGAGTGTATGTGAGTGTGAGTGTGTGTGTGTGAGCATTTGTATGTGTGAATGTGTGTGTGAGTGTTTGTGTTAGTGTGTGTGTGAATGTGTGTGAGTGTGTGAGTGTGTGTGAGTTTGAGCGTGTGTGAGTGCGAGTGAGTTTGAGTGTGTGTGAGTGTGAATGTGTGTGTGTGAGTGTGTATGTGACTGTGTGTGAATGTGAGTGTGTGTGAGTTTGAGTGTGACTGTGTCTGAGTGTGTGTGTGTGTGAGTGTGAGCATGTGTGTGAGCGTGAGTGGGTGAGTGTGCATATGAGTGTGTGAGTGTGTGTGTGAATGTGTGTGAGAGTGAGTGTGAGTGTGAATGTGTATGTGAGTGTGTGTGTGTGTGAGTGAATGTATGTGAGTGTGAGTGTGTGTGAGTGTGTGTAAGAGTGCGAGCGTGTGTGTGTGATTGTGTGTGAGAGTGAGTGTGAGTGTGAATGTGCATGTGAGTGTGTGTGAGTGTGACTGTGTGTGAGTTTGAGCGTGTGTGTGTGAGTGTGTGTGTGTGTGTGTGCGTGTGTGTTTGAGTGAGAATGTGTGTGAGAGTGTGTGTGAATGTGAGTGTATGTGAGTGTGAGTGTGTGTGTGAGCATTTGTATGTGTGAATGTGTGTGTGAGTGTTTGTGTTAGTGTGTGTGTGAATGTGTGTGAGTGTGTGAGTGTGTGTGAGTTTGAGCGTGTGTGAGTGCGAGTGAGTTTGAGTGTGTGTGAGTGTGAATGTGTGTGTGAGTGTGTATGTGACTGTGTGTGAATGTGAGTGTGTGTGAGTTTGAGTGTGACTGTGTCTGAGTGTGTGTGTGTGTGAGTGTGTGTGAGTGTGAGCATGTGTGTGAGCGTGAGTGGGTGAGTGTGCATATGAGTGTGTGAGTGTGTGTGTGAATGTGTGTGAGAGTGAGTGTGAGTGTGAATGTGTATGTGAGTGTGTGTGTGTGTGAGTGAATGTATGTGAGTGTGAGTGTGTGTGAGTGTGTGTAAGAGTGCGAGCGTGTGTGTGTGATTGTGTGTGAGAGAGTGTGTGAGTGTGTGCATATGAGTGTGTGTGTGTGTGTGAATGTGAGTGTGTGTGAATGTGTGTGTGTGAGTGTGAATGTGTGTGTGAGTGTGAGCGCGTGTGTGTGTGTGACTGTGTGTGAGAGTGTGTGTGTGACTGTGAGTGTGAAAGTGTGTGTGTGTGTGTGAGTGCGTATGTGAGTGTGTGTGAGTGTGTGTGTGTGTCTGCAAGTGTGCGTGTGTGTGACTGTATGTGAGTGAGAGTGTGAGTGTATGTGAGTGTGCGTGAGTGTGAATGTGTGTGTGAGTATGAGTGTGAGTGTGTGTAACAGTGAGTGTTTGTGTGTGTGAGTGTGAATGTGAATGTGTGTGAGTGAGTTTGTGAGTGTGTGAGAGTGCGAGTGAGTTTGAGTGTGTGTGGGTATGAATGTGTGTGTGAGTGTGTATGTGAGTGTGTGTGAATGTGAGTGTGTGTGACTTTGAGTGTGACCGTGTATGAGTGAGTGTGTGTGAGTGTGTGTGAGTGTGACCATGTGTGTGAGTATGAGTGGGTGAGTGTGCATATGAGTGCGTGAGTGTGTGTGTGTGTGTGAGTGTGTGTGAATGTGTGTGAGAGTGAGTGTGAGTGTCAATGTGTATGCGAGTGTGAGTGTGTGATTGTGAGTGTGTGAGAGTGTGTGTGTGCGTGAGTGTGAGTGCTAGTCCAAGCTTGAGTAAGATGTGTATGAGTGTGAGAGTTTGTGTGTGTGTGTGACTGTGAGTGTGTGTGAGTGTGAGGGTGAATGTGTGTGTGAGTGTGTGAGAATGTGTGTGTGTGAGCGTGAATGTGTGCGTGTTAGTGCGAATGTGTGTGGGTGTGAGTGTGTGTAAGTGTGTGTGCATGTGTATGAGTGTGAATGTGTGTGAGTGTGCGTGTGTGAGTGTGAGTGTGTTTGAGTATGAATGTGTGTGAGTGTGAGTGTGTGTGTGAGAGTGTCAGTGGGTGTGAGTGTGTGACTGTAAGTGTGTGTGAGTGTGAGTGTGAATGTGAATGTGTGTGAGTGTGAGTGTGTGTGAGTGCATGATTGTGAGTGTGTGTGTGTGAGTGTGTGTGAGTGTGTGTGTGAGTTGTGAGTGTGCTTGAGTGTGAATGTGTGTATGAGTGTGATTATGTTTGAGTGTGTGTGTGAGTGTATGTGTGAGAGCGCCAGTGTGTGTATGTGAGTGTGTGACTGTGTGTGGGTGTGTGTGTGTGTGTGTGAGTGTGTGTGAATGTGTGTGTGAGTGTGAAAGTGTGTGTGAGTGTGAGTGTGTGTGTGACTGTGTGTGTGAGTGTGTGAGTGAGTGTGTATGTGTGAGTGTGAGTGGGAGTGTGTGTGACTGTGTGTGTGTGTTAGTGTGAGTACTAGTCCAAGCTTGAGTAAGAGTGCGAGTTAGTGTGAGTGTATGTGAGTGTGAGTCTGTGTGTGAGCATTTGTATGTGTGAATGTGTGTGTGAGTGTGTGTGTTAGTGTGTGTGTGAGTGTGTGTGAGTGTGTGTGTGTGAATGTGTGTGAGTGTGTGTGTTAGTGTGTGTGTGAGTGTGTGTGTGAGTTTGAGCGTGTGTGAGTGTGTGAGAGTGCGAGTGAGTTTGAGTGTGTGTGAGTGTGAATGTATGTGTGAGTGTGTATGTGAGTGTGTGTGAATGTGAATGTGTGTGACTTTGAGTGTGACTGTGTCTGAGTGTGAGTGTGTGTGTGAGTGTGAGCATGTGTGTGAGTGTGAGTGGGTGAGTGTGCATATGAGTGTGTGAGTGTGTGAGTGAGTGTGTGCGAGTGTGTGTGAATGTGTGTGTGAGTGTGAATGTGTGTGTGAGTGTGAGTGTGTGTGTGACTGTGTGTGTGTGTGTGAGTAAGTGTGTATGTGTGAGTGTGAGTGGGAGTGTGTGTGACTGTGTGTCTGTGTGTGTGAGTGTGAGTACTAGTCCAAGCTTGAGTAAGAGTGCGAGTTAGTGTGAGTGTGAATGTGTGTGTGAGTGTGGATGTGAGTCTGTGTGAATGTGAGTGTGCATGTCTTTGAGTGTGTCTGTGTCTGAGTGTGTGTGTGTGTGAGTGTGTGCGAGTGTGAGCATGTGTGTGAGTGTGTATGAATGTGTGTGAGAGTGTGTGTGAGTGTGAATGTGTGTGAGAGTGTGTGTGAAGGTGTGTGTGAGTGTGGGTGTGTATGAGTGTGAATGTGTGCCTGAGTGTGTCAATGTGTGAGTGTGGGTGTGTGTGTATGAATGTGTGTGTGTGTGTATGAGTGTGTGAGTGTGAGTGTGTGATTGTGTGTGTGTATGTGAGTGTGAGTGCGTGTGCGAGGGTGAGTATGTGTATGAGTATGTGTGAGTGTGTGAAAGTGAGTGTGAGTGTGAATATGTGTGTCAGTGTGAGTGAGAGTGTGTGTGAGTGCGTGTGTGTGCGAATGTGAGTGTGTGATTGTGAGGGTGTGAGAGTGAGTGTGAGTGAGTGTGAGTATGTGTATGAGTGTGTGTGAGTGCGAGTGTGTGTGTGAGTGTGAGAGTGTTTGAGTGTGTGCGAGTGTGTGTATGTGTGTGTGTGAGTGTGTGTGAGTGTTTGAGTGAGAATGTGTGTGAGAGTGTGTGAATGTGAGTGTGTGTGAGTGTGAGTGTATGTGAGTGTGTGTGTGAGCATTTGTATGTGTGAATGTGTGTGTGAGTGTGTGTGTTAGTGTGTGTGTGAGTGTGTGAGTGTGTGTGTGAATGTGTGTGAGTGCGTGTGTTAGTGTGTGTGAGTGTGTGTGAGTGTGTGTGAGTTTGAGCGTGTGTGTGTGTGAGAGTGCGAGTGGGTTTGAGTGTGTGTGAGTGTGAATGTGTGTGTGAGTGTATGTGAGTGTGTGTGAATGTGAGTGTGTGTGACTTTGAGTGTGACTGTGTCTGAGTCTGAGTGTGTGTGTGAGTGTGTGTGAGTGTGAGCATGTGTGTGAGTGTGAGTGGGTGAGTGTGCATATGAGTGCGTGAGTGTGTGTGTGAATGTGTGTGAGAGTGAGTGTGAGTGTGAATGTGTATGTGAGTGTGTGTGAGTGTGACTGTGTGTGAGTTTGAGCGTGTGTGTGTGAGTGTGTGTGTGTGTGAGTGTGTGTGCGTGTTTGAGTGAGAATTGTGTGAGAGTGTGTGTGAATGTGAGTGTATGTGAGTGTGAGTGTGTGTGTGTGAGCATTTGTATGTGTGAATGTGTGTGTGAGTGTTTGTGTTAGTGTGTGTGTGAATGTGTGTGAGTGTGTGAGTGTGTGTGAGTTTGAACGTGTGTGAGTGCGAGTGAGTTTGAGTGTGTGTGAGTGTGAATGTGTGTGTGTGACTGTGTATGTGACTGTGTGTGAATGTGAGTGTGTGTGAGTTTGAGTGTGACTGTGTCTGAGTGTGTGTGTGTGTGTGAGTGTGTGTGAGTGTGAGCATGTGTGTGAGTGTGAGTGGGTGAGTGTGCATATGAGTGCGTGAGTGTGTGTGTGAATGTGTGTGAGAGTGAGTGTGAGTGTGAATGTGTATGTGAGTGTGTGTGCGTGTGTGTGAGTGAATGTATGTGAGTGTGAGTGTGTGTGAGTGTGTGTAAGAGTGCGAGCGTGTGTGTGTGATTGTGTGTGAGTGTGTGTGTGAATGTGAGTGTGTGTGAATGTGTGTGTGTGAGTTTGAATGTGTGTGTGAGTGTGAGCGCGTTGTGTGTGGCTGTGTGTGAGAGTGTGTGTGAGAGTGTGTGTGTGACTGTGAGTGTGAAAGTGTGTGTGTGTGTGAGTGCGTATGTGAGTGTGTGTGAGTGTGTGTGTGTGTCTGCAAGTGTGCGTGTGTGTGACTGTATGTGAGTGAGAGTGTGAGTGTATGTGAGTGTGCGTGAGTGTGAATGTGTGTGTGAGTATGAGTGTGAGTGTGTGTAACAGTGAGTGTTTGTGTGTGTGAGTGTGAATGTGAATGTGTGTGAGTGAGTTTGTGAGTGTGTGAGAGTGCGAGTGAGTTTGAGTGTGTGTGGGTATGAATGTGTGTGTGAGTGTGTATGTGAGTGTGTGTGAATGTGAGTGTGTGTGACTTTGAGTGTGACCGTGTATGAGTGAGTGTGTGTGAGTGTGTGTGAGTGTGAGTGGGTGAGTGTGCATATGAGTGCGTGAGTGTGTGTGTGTGAGTGTGTGTGAATGTGTGTGAGAGTGAGTGTGAGTGTCAATGTATACGCGAGTGTGAGTGTGTGATTGTGAGTGTGTGAGAGTGTGTGTGAGTGTGTGCATGAGTGTGTGACTGGGTGTGTGAATGTGAGTGTGTGTGAGTGTGAAGTGTGTGTGATTGTGTGCATATGAGTGTGTGTGAGTGTGTGTGACTCTGTGTGTGAGTGTGAATGTGTGTGTGAGTGTGAGCGTGTGTGTGAGTGTGTGTGAGAGTGTGAGTGTGTGTGAGTGTGTCTGCGAGTGTGAGTGAGTGTGAGTGAGATTGTGAGTGTGAGTGTGCGTGAGTGTGAATGTGTGTGTGAGTGTGAGTGTGAATGTGCGTGTGAGTGTGAATATGTGTGTGAGTGTGTGTGTGAGTATGAGTGTGAAAGTGTGTGAGTGTGTGAGAGTGTTTGTGTGTGTGAGTGTGTGAGTGTGCTTGTGAGTGTGTGTCTGCGAGTGTGTGTGTGTAACTGTGTGTGAGTGAGTGAGAGTGTGAGTGTATGTGAGTGTGTGTGAGTGTGAATGTGTGTGTGAGTGTGAGTGTGAGTGTTTCTGTGTGTGTGAGTGTGAGTGTGACTGTGTGTGAGTGCGAATGTGTGTGTGAGTGTGAGTGAGTGTGAACATGTGTGAGAGTGTATGAGTGTGTGTGAGAGTCTGGGTGTGTGTGAGTGTGTGTGTGCATGATTGTGTGTGAGTGTGAGTGTGTGAGTGAGTGTGTGTGCGAGTGTGAATGTGTGTGTGAGTGAGTGTGTGAGTGCGAATGTCTGTGTGTGAAAGTGTGTGTGAGTGAGTGTGAGTGTGTGTGAGTGTGAGCATGTGTGTGAGTGTGAGTGAATCTAAGTGTGTGAATGAGTGTGTGGGAGTATGTCAGTGCGAGTGTGTGCGAGTGTGTGTGTGTGTGTGAATCTGTGTGAGTGTGAGTGTGTGTGAGTGTGGGTGTGCATGAGTGTGAATGTGTGCCTGAGTGTGTGTGTGTGTGTGTGTGTGCATGATTGTGTGTATGTATGAGTGTGTGTGAGTGTGAGTGTGTGATTGTGCTTGTGTGTATGTGAGTGTGAGTGCGTGTGTGAGTGTGAGTATGTGTATGGGTGTGTGAGTGTGTGTATTAGTGTGTGTGAGTGAGTGTGTGTGAATGAGTGTGTGTGAGTGTGTGAGAGTGGGAATGTGTGTGTGTGTAAGTGTGAGTGTATGAGTGAGTGTTTGTGAGTGTGCATGTGTGAGTTTGAGTGTGAGTGTGAATGTGTGTGAGTGTAAATGTGTGTGTGTGTGTGTGACTGTGTGAGAGTGTGTGAGTATGAGTGTGAGCATGTGTGTGTGAGTGTGAGTGTGTGTGAGTGTGTGTGAGTGTGAATGTGTGTGTGTGTGAGTGTGATTGAGTGTGAACGTGTGTGTGAGTCTGTGTGTGTGAGTGAATATGAGTGTGTGTGAGTGCATGTGAGTGTGTGTGTTTGTGTGTGTGTGTGTGAGTGTGTGTGTGTATGTTTGTGTGTGAGCGTGAGCCTGTGCGTGTGAGTGTGAGAGCGTGTGAGTGTGAGTGTGAATGTGTGTGAGAGTGAGTGTGTATGAGTGTGCATATGTGTGAGTGTGTGCATGTGAGTGAGTGTGTGTGAGTGTGTGTGAGTGTGCATGAGTGTGTGTGAGCGTGTATGAGTGTGTGTGAGTGTGTGTGAGTGAGTGTGTGAGTGTGTGTGAATGTGATTGTGTATAAGAGTGTGTGCGCATGTGTGTGTGCATTAATGTGTGTGTGTGTGTGTATGTATGTGTGTGAGTTAGAATGTGAGTGTGTGAGTGTGTGTGAGTGTGTGTGTGTGTGTGAACGTGAGTGTGTATGTATGTGTGTGAGTTAGAATGTGAGTGTGTGAGTATGGGTGTGTATGAGTGTGAATGTGCGTGTGAGTGAGTGTGAAAGTGTGTGAGTGTGAGCGCATGTGAGTGTATATGTGCGAGTGTGAGTGTGTGTGACTGTGTGTGAGTGTGTATGCGAGTGTGTGTGTAAGTGTGAGTGTAAATGAGTGAGTGTGAGTGTGAGTGTATGTGTATGAGTATGGGTGCGCGCTAATGAGTGTGTGTGTGTGAGTAGGAGTGTGAGTGTATGTGAGTGTGCGTGAGTGTGAATGTGTGTGTGAGTGTGACTGTGTGTTTGTGAATGTGTGAGTGTGAGCATGTGTGTGTGTGTGACTGTGTGCATGAGTGTGCGTGTGTGTGTGTGTGACTGTGAGTGTGTGAGCGTGAGTGAGAGTGTGAATGTGTATGTGAGTGTGTGTGAGTGCGTGTGAGTGTGTGTGTGAGTGTGAATGTGTGTGTCAGTGTGAGTGAGTGTGTGTGTGCGAGTGTGAGTGTGTGTGACTGTGTGTGGGCTCGTGTATGTGTAAGTGTGTGTGTGAGTGTGAGTGTGAGTGGGAATGTGTGTGTGTATGTGTGTGTGAGTGCGTGTGAGTGTGCGCATATGAGTGTGTGTGAGTGTGAGTGTGTGTGACTGAGAGTGTATGTGAGTGTGCGTGAGTGTGAATGTGTGTGTGTGTGAGCATGAGTGTGTGTGTGAGTGTGAGTGTGAGTGTTTCTGTGTGTGAATGTGTGTGTGAGTGTGTGAGTGTGTGTGTGAGTGTGACTGTGTGAGAGCATGAATGTGTGTGTTAGTGTGTGTGTGATGTGAGTGTGAATGTGTGTGTGAGTGTGAGTATGTGCGAGTGCGAGTGTGAGTGTGAATGCGTGTGTGAGTGTGAGTGAGTGTGAACGTGTGTGAGTGTGAGTGAGAGAGTGAATGAGTGTGTGTGACTGTGTGTGGGTGCGTGTATGTGTAAGTGTGAGTGTGTGTGTCTGAGTATGTGTGAGTGTGTGTGTGTGTGAGTGTGTGTGCATGATTGTGTGCGAGTGTGAGTCTGTGTGTGTGAGTGTGAGTGTGTATGAGGGCTTGTGAGTGGATTGTGTGTATGTGTGAGTGCGTGTGAGTGTGTGTGTGAGTGTGAGTGTGTGTGTGTACAAGTGTGTGTGAGTGCAAGTGTGTGTGTGAGTGTGAGTGTGAGTGTGTGAGTGTGTGTGTGAGTGTGTGTGAATGTGAGTGTGTTTGTCTGCGTGTGAGTTAGAGTGTGAGTGTGTGTGTGAGTGTGAGTGCGTGTGAGTGCGTTGTGAGTGTGTGAGTGTGTGTGTGAGTGTGAGTGTGAGTATGTGTGTGTGTGAGTGAATGTGTGTGTGAGTGTGATTGAGTGTGAACGTGTGTGTGTCTGTGTGTGTGAGTGAGTATGAGTGTGTGTGTGTGAGTGTGTGTGTATGATTGTGTGTGAGTGTGAGCCTGTGCGTGTGAGTGTGAGTGCGTGTGAGTGTGTGTGTGAATGTGAATGTGTGTGAGAGTGTGTGTGTATGAGTGTGTGTGAGTGGATTGTGTGTATGTGTGAGTGTGTGCATGTGAGTGAGTGTGTGTAAGTGTGTATGAGTGTGTGTGAGCGTGTGTAAGTGTGTGTATGAGTGTGTGTGATTGTTATTGTGTATATGAGTGTGTGCGCATGAGTGTGTGTGTGAGTGTGTGTATGAGTGTGTGTATGAGTGTGTGTGAATGTGAGTGAGTGTGTATGAGTGTGTATGAGTTTGTGTGAGTATGTCAGTGCGAATGTGTGCGAGTGTAAGTGTTTGAGTGTGTATGAGTGTGTGTGAGTGTGGGTGTGTATGAGTGTGAATATGTGTGAGTGAGTGTGAGTGTGTGTGAGTGTGTGTATGAAAGTATGTGAGTATGTCAGTGCGAGTGTGTGTGAGTGTGTATGAGCGTGCCTGAGTGTGTCTGTGAGTGTGTGATAATGTGTGCATCTGTGTGTGACCGTCTGTGTGAGTGTCGTGTGTCTTAGTGTGTATGAGTGTGTGTGAGTGTATGTATGAGTGTGCATGAGTGTGACTGTGTGTGTGAGAGTGTGAGTGTGAGTGAGTGTGAGTGTGAATGTGTGTGTGAATGGGAGTGTGTGTGAGTGTGAATGTGTGTGTGAGTGCGTGTGTGAGAGTGCGAGTGAGTTTGAGTGTGTCTGAGTGTGAGTGTGTGTGAGTATGTGTGAATGTGTGTGAGAGTGAGCATGTGTGTGAGTGTGAGTGTGTGTGAGTGGGTGAGTGTGCATATGAGTGCGTGAGTGTGAGTGTGTGTGTGAGTTTGTGAATGTGTGTGAGAGTGAGTGTGAGTGTGAATGTGTATGTGAGTGTGTGCGTGTGTGTAAGAGTGTGAATGTGAGTGTGAGTGTGTGTAATTGTGTGAGAGTGCGAGTGTGAGTGTGTGATTGTGAGTGTGTGATAGTGTGTGTGAGTGTGTGCGTATGAGTGTGTGTGAGTGTGTGTGAGTGTGAATGTGTGTGTGTGAATGTGAGAGTGTGTGTGAGAGAGTGTGTGTGTGAGTGCGTGTGAGTGTGTGTGTTTGTGTATGTGAGTGTGTGTGTGAGTCTGAGTGTGTATGAGTGTGTGTGACAGTGTGGGCGTGTGTGAGTGTGACTGTGTGTGTGTATGATTGTGTGTGAGTGTGAGCCTGTGCGTGTGAGTTTGAGTGCGAGTGAGTGCGTGAGTGTGAGTGTGTGTGTGAGTTTGTGAATGTGTGTGAGAGTGAGTGTGAGTGTGAATGTGTATGTGAGTGTGTGTGCGTGTGTGTAAGAGTGTGAATGTGAGTGTGAGTGTGTGTAATTGTGTGAGAGTGCGAGTGTGAGTGTGTGATTGTGAGTGTGTGATAGTGTGTGTGAGTGTGTGCGTATGAGTGTGTGTGAGTGTGTGTGAATGTGAGAGTGTGTGAGTGTGAATGAGTGTGTGTGTGTTGTGTGAGTGTGAGCGTGTGTGTGTGAGTGTGTGTGTGACTGTGTGTTTGACTGTGTGTGTCTGAGTGTGAGTGTGTGTGTGAGTGTGTGTGAATGAGTGAGTGTTTGTGAGTGTGCGCGTGTGAGTTTGAGTGTGAGTGTGAATGTGTGTGAGTGTGTGTGACTGTGTGAGAGTGGGTGAGTGAGTATGAGTGTGAGCATGTGTGTGTGACTGTGAGTATGTGTGTGTGTGTATGAGTGTGATTGAGTATGAGTGTGTGTGTGAGAGTGTGTGTGAGTGTGTGCGTGTGAGTGTGAGTGTGAGTATGTGTGTGTGAGTGCGAGTGTGTGTGTGAGTGTGAATGTGTGTGTGAGTGTGAGTGTGTGTGAGTGTGATTGAGTGTGAACGTGTGTGTGAGTCTGTGTGTGCGAGTGAGTATGAGTGTGTGTGTGAGAGAGTGTGTGTGTGAGTGCGTGTGAGTGTGTGTGTTTGTGTATGTGAGTGTGTGTGTGAGTCTGAGTGTGTATGAGTGTGTGTGAGAGTGTGGGTGTGTGTGAGTGTGACTGTGTGTGTGTATGATTGTGTGTGAGTGTGAGCCTGTGCGTGTGAGTGTGAGTGCGTGTGAGTGTGTGTGAGTGTGAATGTGTGTGAGAGTGTGTGTGTATGAGTGTGTGTGAGTGGATTGTGTGTATGTGTGAGTGTGTGCATGTGAGTGAGTGTGTGAATGTGTATGAGTGTGAGTATGTGTGAGTGTGTGTTTGAGTGTGTGTGTGTGAGTGAGTGTGTGAGTGTGTGTATGAGTGTGCGTGAATGTGACTGTGTATATGAGTGTGTGCGCATGTGTGTGAACATGAGTGTGAATGTGTGTGAGTGAGTGTGAGTGTGTGTGAATGTGTGTATATGATTGTGTGTGAGTGGGTATGAGTGTGTGTGAGTGGATTATGTGTATGTGTAAGTGTGTGTGTGAATGTGTGCGAGTGTGCATGAGTGTGTGTGAGTGTGTATGGGTGTGAGTGTGTATATGAGTGTATGTGAGTGTGAGTGTGTGTGCATGAGTGTGTGAGTGTGTGTGAGTGAGTGTGTTTGTATGTGTGTGTGAGTTAGAGTGTGAGTGTGTGTGACTGAGTGTATGAGTGCAAATGTCTGTGTTTGTGAGTGTGTGTATGGGTGTGTATGAGTGTGAATGCGTGTGTGAGTGTGTGTGTGTGTGAGTGTGTGAGTGTGTGTGAATGTGAGTGTGTGTGAGTGTGTGTGAGTATGTCAGTGCGCGTGTGTGCCATTGTGTGTGTATGAGTGTGTGTGAGTGTGCGTGATTGTGATTGTGTGTGAGAGTGTGTGTGAGTGTGTGTGAGTGTGAGTGTGTGTGAGTGTGGGTGTGTATAAGTGTGAATGTGTGCCTGATTCTGTCTGTGAGTGTGTGTTAGTGTGTGTGTCTGTGTGTGAGTGTGCGTGTGTTTGTATGTGAATGTGTGCGAGTGTGAGTGTGTGTGTCTATGTGAGTGTGTATGTGAGTGTGTCTGAGTGTGAGTGTGGGTAAGTTTGTGAGTGTGAATGTGTGTGAGTGTGCATGAGTGTGTGTGTGTATGAGTGTGTGTGAGTGTGAGTGTGTATATGAGTGTATGTGAGCGTGAGTGCGTGTGTGAGTGAGTGTGTGAGTGCGAATGTCTGTGTGTGTGAGAGTGTGAGTGTGTGTATGTGAGTGGATTGTGTGTATGTGTGAATGTGTGCATGTGTGTGTGAGTGTGTATGAGTGTGTGAGTGTGTAAGAGTGTGTTTGAGTGTGTGTGTATGAGCATGTGTAAGTGTGAGTGAGTGTGTGAATGTGTGTTGTGAGTGTGTGTGAATGTGATTGTGTATATGAGCGCGTGCGCATGTGTGTGTGCATGTGTGTGTGTGTGTGTGTGAGTGTGTGTGTGTGAGTGTGCGTGAACGTGAGTGTGTATGTATGTGTGTGAGTTAGAGTGTGAGTGTGTGTGTGTGTGTGTATGAAATTGTGTGAGAATGTCAGTGCGAGTGTGTGCGAGTGTGTGTGTATGAGTGTGTGTGTGTGTGTGTGAGTGTGGGTGTGTATGAGTGTGAATGTGTGCCTGAGTGTGTCTGTAAGTGTCTGTTAGTGTGTGCGTCTGTGTGTGAGTGTGTGTGAGTGTCGTGTGTCTGAGTGTGTGTGCATGTGTGTGAGTGTGAGTGAGTGTGTGAGTGTGAGTGTGTATGATTGTGTGTGAGTGTAAGTGTGAATGTGTGTGAGTGTGAGTGAGTGTGAGTATGAGGGTGAGTGTGTGTGTGAGTGTGTGTGCATATGAGTGTGAGTGAGTGTGTGTGTGAGTGTGAGTGTGTGTGAATGTGAGTGTATGTATGAGTGTGTGTGAGTAGTCAGAGGTGAGTGTGTGCGAGTGTGTGTATGAGTATGTGTGAATGTGAGTGTGTGTGTGAGTGTGAATGTGTGTGAGTGTGGATGTGTATGAGTGTGAATGTGTGCCTGAGTGTGAGTGTGTGTGAGTATGAGTGAGTGTGAGTATGTGTATGAGTGTGTGTGAGTGTGAGTGTGTGTGTGAGTGCGTGTGAGTGTGTGTATGAGTGTCTGTGAGTGTGAATGTGTGAGGATGTGAGTGAGTCTGTCTCAATGTGGGTGTGAGTGTATGTGAGTGGGAATGTGTGTGTGTGTATGAGTAAGTGTGTGTATGAGTGAGTGTGTGTGAGTGTTTGTGAGTGTGTGTGTGTGAGTGTGAGTGTGTGAGTGTGAATGTGTATGAGTGTGAGTGTGTGTGAGTGTGTGTGCATATGAGTGTGAGTGATTGAGTGTGTGTGTGAGTGTGTGTGTGTATGATTGTGTGTGAGTGTGAATGTGTGTGTGAGTGTGAGTGAGTGTGTGTGTGCGAGTGTGAGTGTGTGTGACTGTGTGTGGGCTCGTGTATGTGTAAGTGTGTGTGTGAGTGTGAGTGTGAGTGGGAATGTGTGTGTGTATGTGTGTGTGAGTGCGTGTGAGTGTGTGCATATGAGTGTGTGTGAGTGTGAGTGTGTGTGACTGAGAGTGTATGTGAGTGTGCGTGAGTGTGAATGTGTGTGTGTGAGTGTGAGTGTGAGTGTTTCTGTGTGTGAATGTGTGTGTGAGTGTGTGAGTGTGTGTGTGAGTGTGACTGTGTAAGAGCATGAATGTGTGTGTTAGTGTGTGTGTGATGTGAGTGTGAATGTGTGTGTGAGTGTGAGTATGTGCGAGTGCGAGTGTGAGTGTGAATGCGTGTGTGAGTGTGAGTGAGTGTGAACGTGTGTGAGTGTGAGTGAGAGAGTGAATGAGTGTGTGTGACTGTGTGTGGGTGCGTGTATGTGTAAGTGTGAGTGTGTGTGTCTGAGTATGTGTGAGTGTGTGTGTGTGTGAGTGTGTGTGCATGATTGTGTGCGAGTGTGAGTCTGTGTGTGTGAGTGTGAGTGTGTATGAGGGCTTGTGAGTGGATTGTGTGTATGTGTGAGTGCGTGTGAGTGTGTGTGTGAGTGTGAGTGTGTGTGTGTACAAGTGTGTGTGAGTGCAAGTGTGTGTGTGAGTGTGAGTGTGAGTGTGTGAGTGTGTGTGTGAGTGTGTGTGAATGTGAGTGTGTTTGTCTGCGTGTGAGTTAGAGTGTGAGTGTGTGTGTGAGTGTGAGTGCGTGTGAGTGCGTTGTGAGTGTGTGAGTGTGTGTGTGAGTGTGAGTGTGAGAGTGTGAGTATGTGTGTGTGTGAGTGAATGTGTGTGTGAGTGTGATTGAGTGTGAACGTGTGTGTGTCTGTGTGTGTGAGTGAGTATGAGTGTGTGTGTGTGAGTGTGTGTGTATGATTGTGTGTGAGTGGATTGTGTGTATGTGTGAGTGTGTGCATGTGAGTGAGTGTGTGTAAGTGTGTATGAGTGTGTGTGAGCGTGTGTAAGTGTGTGTATGAGTGTGTGTGATTGTTATTGTGTATATGAGTGTGTGCGCATGAGTGTGTGTGTGAGTGTGTGTATGAGTGTGTGTATGAGTGTGTGTGAATGTGAGTGAGTGTGTATGAGTGTGTATGAGTTTGTGTGAGTATGTCAGTGCGAATGTGTGCGAGTGTAAGTGTTTGAGTGTGTATGAGTGTGTGTGAGTGTGGGTGTGTATGAGTGTGAATATGTGTGAGTGAGTGTGAGTGTGTGTGAGTGTGTGTATGAAAGTATGTGAGTATGTCAGTGCGAGTGTGTGTGAGTGTGTATGAGCGTGCCTGAGTGTGTCTGTGAGTGTGTGATAATGTGTGCATCTGTGTGTGACCGTCTGTGTGAGTGTCGTGTGTCTGAGTGTGTATGAGTGTGTGTGAGTGTATGTATGAGTGTGCATGAGTGTGACTGTGTGTGAGAGTGTGAGTGTGAGTGAGTGTGAGTGTGAATGTGTGTGTGAATGGGAGTGTGTGTGAGTGTGAATGTGTGTGTGAGTGCGTGTGTGAGAGTGCGAGTGAGTTTGAGTGTGTCTGAGTGTGAGTGTGTGTGAGTATGTGTGAATGTGTGTGAGAGTGAGCATGTGTGTGAGTGTGAGTGTGTGTGAGTGGGTGAGTGTGCATATGAGTGCGTGAGTGTGAGTGTGTGTGTGAGTTTGTGAATGTGTGTGAGAGTGAGTGTGAGTGTGAATGTGTATGTGAGTGTGTGTGCGTGTGTGTAAGAGTGTGAATGTGAGTGTGAGTGTGTGTAATTGTGTGAGAGTGCGAGTGTGAGTGTGTGATTGTGAGTGTGTGATAGTGTGTGTGAGTGTGTGCGTATGAGTGTGTGTGAGTGTGTGTGAATGTGAGAGTGTGTGAGTGTGAATGAGTGTGTGTGTGTTGTGTGAGTGTGAGCGTGTGTGTGTGAGTGTGTGTGTGACTGTGTGTTTGACTGTGTGTGTCTGAGTGTGAGTGTGTGTGTGAGTGTGTGTGAATGAGTGAGTGTTTGTGAGTGTGCGTGTGTGAGTTTGAGTGTGAGTGTGAATGTGTGTGAGTGTGTGTGACTGTGTGAGAGTGGGTGAGTGAGTATGAGTGTGAGCATGTGTGTGTGACTGTGAGTATGTGTGTGAGTGTGTATGAGTGTGATTGAGTATGAGTGTGTGTGTGAGAGTGTGTGTGAGTGTGTGCGTGTGAGTGTGAGTGTGTGTGAGTGTGAGTATGTGTGTGTGAGTGCAAGTGTGTGTGTGAGTGTGAATGTGTGTGTGAGTGTGAGTGTGTGTGAGTGTGATTGAGTGTGAACGTGTGTGTGAGTCTGTGTGTGCGAGTGAGTATGAGTGTGTGTGTGAGAGAGTGTGTGTGTGAGTGTGTGTGTGTTTGTGTATGTGAGTGTGTGTGTGAGTCTGAGTGTGTATGAGTGTGTGTGAGAGTGTGGGTGTGTGTGAGTGTGACTGTGTGTGTGTATGATTGTGTGTGAGTGTGAGCCTGTGCGTGTGAGTGTGAGTGCGTGTGAGTGTGTGTGAGTGTGAATGTGTGTGAGAGTGTGTGTGTATGAGTGTGTGTGAGTGGATTGTGTGTATGTGTGAGTGTGTGCATGTGAGTGAGTGTGTGAATGTGTATGAGTGTGAGTATGTGTGAGTGTGTGTTTGAGTGTGTGTGTGTGAGTGAGTGTGTGAGTGTGTGTATGAGTGTGCGTGAATGTGACTGTGTATATGAGTGTGTGCGCATGTGTGTGAACATGAGTGTGAATGTGTGTGAGTGAGTGTGAGTGTGTGTGAATGTGTGTATATGATTGTGTGTGAGTGGGTATGAGTGTGTGTGAGTGGATTATGTGTATGTGTAAGTGTGTGTGTGAATGTGTGCGAGTGTGCATGAGTGTGTGTGAGTGTGTATGGGTGTGAGTGTGTATATGAGTGTATGTGAGTGTGAGTGTGTGTGCATGAGTGTGTGAGTGTGTGTGAGTGAGTGTGTTTGTATGTGTGTGTGAGTTAGAGTGTGAGTGTGTGTGACTGAGTGTATGAGTGCAAATGTCTGTGTTTGTGAGTGTGTGTATGGGTGTGTATGAGTGTGAATGCGTGTGTGAGTGTGTGTGTGTGAGTGTGTGAGTGTGTGTGAATGTGAGTGTGTGTGAGTGTGTGTGAGTATGTCAGTGCGCGTGTGTGCCATTGTGTGTGTATGAGTGTGTGTGAGTGTGCGTGATTGTGATTGTGTGTGAGAGGGTGTGTGTGAGTGTGTGTGAGTGTGAGTGTGTGTGAGTGTGGGTGTGTATAAGTGTGAATGTGTGCCTGATTCTGTCTGTGAGTGTGTGTTAGTGTGTGTGTCTGTGTGTGAGTGTGCGTGTGTTTGTATGTGAATGTGTGCGAGTGTGAGTGTGTGTGTCTATGTGAGTGTGTATGTGAGTGTGTCTGAGTGTGAGTGTGGGTAAGTTTGTGAGTGTGAATGTGTGTGAGTGTGCATGAGTGTGTGTGTGTGTGTATGAGTGTGTGTGAGTGTGAGTGTGTATATGAGTGTATGTGAGCGTGAGTGCGTGTGTGAGTGAGTGTGTGAGTGCGAATGTCTGTGTGTGTGAGAGTGTGAGTGTGTGTATGTGAGTGGATTGTGTGTATGTGTGAATGTGTGCATGTGTGTGTGAGTGTGTATGAGTGTGTGAGTGTGTAAGAGTGTGTTTGAGTGTGTGTGTATGAGCATGTGTAAGTGTGAGTGAGTGTGTGAATGTGTGTTGTGAGTGTGTGTGAATGTGATTGTGTATATGAGCGCGTGCGCATGTGTGTGTGCATGTGTGTGTGTGTGTGTGAGTGTGTGTGTGTGAGTGTGCGTGAACGTGAGCGTGTATGTATGTGTGTGAGTTAGAGTGTGAGTGTGTGTGTGTGTGTGTGTATGAATTTGTGTGAGAATGTCAGTGCGAGTGTGTGCGAGTGTGTGTGTATGAGTGTGTGTGTGTGTGAGAGTGTGGGTGTGTATGAGTGTGAATGTGTGCCTGAGTGTGTCTGTAAGTGTCTGTTAGTGTGTGCGTCTGTGTGTGAGTGTGTGTGAGTGTCGTGTGTCTGAGTGTGTGTGCATGTGTGTGAGTGTGAGTGAGTGTGTGAGTGTGAGTGTGTATGATTGTGTGTGAGTGTAAGTGTGAATGTGTGTGAGTGTGAGTGAGTGTGAGTATGAGGGTGAGTGTGTGTGTGAGTGTGTGTGCATATGAGTGTGAGTGAGTGTGTGTGTGAGTGTGAGTGTGTGTGAATGTGAGTGAATGTATGAGTGTGTGTGAGTAGTCAGAGGTGAGTGTGTGCGAGTGTGTGTATGAGTATGTGTGAATGTGAGTGTGTGTGTGAGTGTGAATGTGTGTGAGTGTGGATGTGTATGAGTGTGAATGTGTGCCTGAGTGTGAGTGTGTGTGAGTATGAGTGAGTGTGAGTATGTGTATGAGTGTGTGTGAGTGTGAGTGTGTGTGTGAGTGCGTGTGAGTGTGTGTATGAGTGTCTGTGAGTGTGAATGTGTGAGGATGTGAGTGAGTCTGTCTCAATGTGGGTGTGAGTGTATGTGAGTGGGAATGTGTGTGTGTGTATGAGTAAGTGTGTGTATGAGTGAGTGTGTGTGAGTGTTTGTGAGTGTGTGTGTGTGAGTGTGAGTGTGTGAGTGTGAATGTGTATGAGTGTGAGTGTGTGTGAGTGTGTGTGCATATGAGTGTGAGTGATTGAGTGTGTGTGTGAGTGTGTGTGTGTATGATTGTGTGTGAGTGTGAGTCTGTGTGTGTGGGTATGAGTGTGTGTGAGTGGATTATGTGTATGTGTGTGAGTGAATGTGAGTGTGTGTATGAGTGTGTGAGTGTGAGTGTGTATATGAGTGTGAGTGCGTGTGTGCATGAGTGTGTGAGTGTGTGAGTGCGAATGTCTGTGTGTGTGAGTGTGTGTGTGTATGGGTGTGTATGAGTGTGAATGTGTGTGTGAGTGAATGTGAGTGTCTGTGAGTGTGCGTGAATATGTCAGTGCGAGCGTGTGCGAGTGTGTGTGTATGAGTGTGTGTGATTGTGATTGTGAGTGTGTGAGTGTGAATGTGTGTGAGTGTGAGTGTGTGTGAGTGTGTGTGGGTGTGTATGAGTGTGAATGTGTGCCTGAGTGTGTGTTAGTGTGTGTGTCATTGTGTGAGTGTGTGTATGAATGTGTGTGAGTGTGTGTGCGTGAGTGTGTGTAAGTGTGTGTATGAGTCTATGTGAGTGTATGTATGAGTGTGTGTGTGTGAGTGTGTATACGCATGTTTGAGCATGTGTGTATGTGTGAGTGTCTGAGTCTGTGTGAGTGTGTGTGTGTGTGAGTGTGAGCATGTGTATGCTTGTGTGAGTGTGAGTGTGTGTGTGAGTGTGTCAGAGTGTGAGTGAGTGTGAATGTGAATGTGAGTCTGAACGTGTGTGAGTGTGTATGAGTGTGTGTGAGAGTGTGGGTGCATAGGAGTGTGAGTGAGTGAGTGTGTGTGAGTGTATGTGTGTGTGAGTGTGTGTATGATTGTGTGCGAGTGTGAGTCTGTGTGTGTGTGTGTGTGAGTGTGAATGTGTGTGTCAGTGTGAGTGTGCCTGAGTGTGAGTGAGTGTGAATGTGTGTGTGAGTCTGAGTGTGTGTGAGAGTGAGTGTGTGCGAGTGTGGGTGAGTGTGAGTGTGTGAGTGTGAGTGTGTGTGAGCATGTGCGTATGAGGGTGAGTGAGTAAGTGTGTGTGTGAGTGTGAGTGAGAGTGTGTATATGAGTGTATGTGAGTGTGAGTGTGTATATGAGTGTTTGTGAGTGAGTGCGTGTGTGCATGAGTGTGTGTTTGTGAGTTAGAGTGTGAGTGTGTGTGTGAGTGTGTGTGTGAATTCCGGACAATGGGGGGGTGTGCCTGTGGTGAGAGACACACGGCCGGGGGGTGGGGGTGGGGGTGGGGGGGGCAGTGGGCGTGTCTCGCTGTTGGAACCTTTCGGGGGGGGTCCCAGGCACAGCCACGATGGGCCGAACAGCCTCCCGCGGTAGCTGGACCCACCAGCCCCTCACTGCCCCCACACCTCCCCGGAGAGTCTGAGATCCAGCTTACACAGCCCCACTGTACGGGCACAGACCCTTCGGCCCAACCAGTCCGTGCTGACCCTCATCCCAAACTAGCCCAGCCCCACCAGCTTGCTCCTGGCCCAGAACCCTCCGACCCCTTCATCTATCAACGGACTTATCCAAACGACAGTTAAATGTTGAAACAGTGCCCCCTCCCCTCCCTCTGGAAGGTAATTCCACACACGGACCACCCCCTGGGTAACAAACGTTGCCCCTTGAGTCCTATTTGTCAACCTCTCTCCTCTCCCTCGTCTTCGAATCCCCCCCGTCTCTGGGGAACAGACCTTTGCTGTTCACTTGATCTAACGCCTGGGGATTACATCAACTTCTGTCAGGTCGAAAACACTCCCCCTCCCCTGAGCCTTTGACGTTCGAGGGTGAAAAGCCCCCCCCCCCCCCCCCCAGCCTCACCCTGACCACTCAAACTTTCCAGAGAGGGACTGGAGGATCGGTTTCGGTTGCGCTTCCAGAGGTGTCCCTGAAACAAAAATACAAACCCGGGAGAGTTTCCCAGTTTTTTTTCCCTTTGGAGCTCCCCTGAGACAGGATCGTGGAGCTGGGTGGGGAGGAGTGAGGGAGGGGAATGCGATGTGACCACGCAGCGGAAATTCCCCTGAGCTCATCCAGGAGCTGAGTGATGCAACTGCGTTCACTTTCTCAGTTAAAACAAACCCATAGGCACCTCACAGTCTACCTCTGACTCGCTCTGTGCGTGTGTAGTGTGTGTGTCTCTCTCTCACAGACAGGCAGAAATCCACTTCTGAAATTCTTTTAAGGGATGGCTGTTTTACTGAGGATCTTGCTCCTTTGTTCTTTGGTCATCCACAATTTTGGTAAGTTTTTTAGGTAATACAGCAAGGTTTACTCAACTTCTGTCTGTCTGTCTGTCTCTCTCTCTCTCTGGGTTGGAACAGTAGTTGGATTTTTCATTTCTCTCATTATCGGGTTTATTCCTGCCATCTGCAATGCTGGACTTTTAAAAAACTTTCCTTAAATCTTTTCTTCTTATACTGCAGAATCTGCAGAGTGGGTATGTCATACCTGAGATAGCATTATAAGTGGGGACTTGTCAACTTTTTACTGTGTGATAAAATTAATTCAATTCGCTTCACTCCTGAGTTATCTTCAACTATAGATAGAGTCGATTAGAGACGCAGAGAGTGTGTGTGTGTGTGTGTGTGAGAGAGAGAGGGAGAGAACGGAGACAGAGAGAGTGGGGGAGATAGAGACAGATAGACAGAGAGAGAGAGAGACATACAGAGGGAGAGATAGCGACAGAGAGAGAGAGAATGGAGACAGAGAGCACGAGGGAGATAGAGACAGACAGAAGGGTCTGTTTCCATGCTGTACATCTCTATGACAAAGTGAGAGAGAGATATACAGAGAAAGACAGAGACAGAGAGAGAGAGAGAACGGAGACAGAGAGAGTGAGGGAGATAGAGACAGACAGACAGAGAGAGAGAGAGAGACATAAAGAGGGAAAGGTAGAGACAGAGAGAGAGAGAGAGAGCGAGATAGAGAGTGACAGAGACAGAGAGAGAGAGAAGGAGAGACAGAGAGAGAGGAAGAGAGAGAGAGATAGAGAGAGAGAGAGAGACAGAGAGAGACAGAGAGAGAAGGAGAGACAGAAAGAGAGGGAGGGAGGGAGAGATAGTGAGAGGGGGAGGGAGTGAGAGAGAGAGAGATAGAGACAGAGAGAGCGACGGAGAGACAGAGAGAGAGGGAGGGAGGGAGAGGTGGGGGAAATGGATAGGGATTTCAGAGATATTTGAGAGAGGTATGGAGCTGTCAGGGATTTTGGGGAGGGGGCTGATGGAGGGTATATACCTGGAGGAGGGGAGGTGTTCCCATGGGTTGGAAAGGTTGCAGGCTGCGTGAGTTCCCAGTATGAGTTACATTACACTAACAAACGGTGCTATTGTCTCTGTACAATTCCGGGAAATTGGTGACCTTTTAAAGCTCTCTTATTTCCCCTCACCCTCACCCTCCTCCAAACTCTCACTGTACCTCACTCTCAGAGGCTCTCCCCCCCCCTCCAACAGCCCTGCTCTCTCTCCTCCACAACTCCCTCCCCTCCCTCCCCACCCAATCCACTCTCCCTCACTCTCCATCTCCATCCCCACCCTCACTCTCCCTCCCAATCCACTCTTCCTTTCTCTCCATCTCCCTCCCCCCTCACTCTCCCTTCCCTCCCTTCCCTCCCTCCCCTCCAAACCCACTCTCTGTCTCCCTTCCCTCCCTCATTCTCCCTCACTCTCCCTCTCCCTCCCTCCCTCCCTCACTCTCCCTCTCCCTCCCCTCCCTCCCTCACTCTCCCTCTCCCTCCCTCTCCTCCCTCCCTCTCCCTCACTCTCCCCTCCCTCATTCTCCCTCACTCTCCCTCTCCCTCCCCTTCCTCCCTCATTCTCCCTCACTCTCCTTCTCCCTCCCCTCCCTCACTCTCCCTCTCCCGCCCTTCCCTCCCAATCCACTCTCCATCTCCCTCCCCTCGTGACCCACTCTCCCTCTCCTCGGCGCCCTCTCTCCCTCGTCCCCTCCCTGGCCCTCCTGTCTCTCCCCTACGTCCCCTCGAAACCCTCCTCTCGGTCATTCCCCACCTTCATGACTCCTTCCCACCTTGCTCTCCCCCCTCGCTGTCTCTACCCCCCCCAACTCCTCCCCTCACTTCAGCCCAGTCCCTGCGCCTCCCCTTCTCAAACCCCTCACCTCCCCCTAAACCCCTCTCCCCTTCAGTAACCCCTCTCCCTGTTGACCTCTGCCCTTTACTCCCCCACACCCTCACCCCCCCGAAACGCGAAGCCTCATCACCGAAGCAAATGGGACCTGTCAGCTCTGTAAGGTTTCCGCCCAGGAACTGGGGTGTGAGTCCCACCTCAGTCGAATAGCCCTTGGTTGGGTGCGTTACCGACAGCAGACTCTGAGCTATAACGTCACTCACGTGTACGGGTAATGCTCACAGGTCGATAGCAATCTGACGTTGGTAACCAAAATAGGACAGACCTCATTTCTGTTGGAAACAGTGTTTTATTCCTGAATCTCCCCCACCAACCCCCTTTCCAACTGGTCAAGACTGAAATGTGTTTCTGTGTGCCTTCCCTTCCACAGTGTCAGGGCGTAGGCTGACAGGGGACACAGGCATGAATTGTTGCAAACTTTTCCTCCCAGTGCCGTTAAAGAGAGACCAATACTCAAGATTGAGAGGTTATGAGATCTTGCCGAGTCATGGACGCTGCCCAGAGTATCTCCAGTAAGTACCGGGGTGTGGGGGGAAACAGGTCAGCCCCCCCGGTATAACACTGGGGTACAGTACTGGTGGGGACAGGTCAGTCACTGTATAACACTGGGGTACAGTACAGTACTGGTGGGGACAGGTCTGTCACTGTATAACACTGGGGTACAGTACTGGTGGGGACGGGTCTGTCACTGTGTAACACTGGGGTACAGTACTGGTGGGGACAGGTCAGTCACTGTATAACACTGGGTTACAGTACAGTACTGGTGGGGACAGGTCTGTCACTGTATAATACTGGGGTACAGTGCTGGTGGGGACAGGTCTGTCACTGTGTAACACTGGGGTACAGTACTGGTGGGGGACAGGTCTGTCACTGTATAATACTGGGGTACAGTGCTGGTGGGGACAGGTCTGTCACTGTATAACACTGGGGTACAGTACTGGTGGGGACAGCTCTGTCACTGTATAACACTGGGGTACAGTACTGGTGGGGGCAGGTCTGTCACTGTATAACACTCGGGCACTACACAGAATCCTTTCTCCTTATCATGGCGTGCCCTAACATTTGGGAAGTGATATCCCCCCCTCCTGGTGTATCCATCGGCCTGTGAATGGGAGTGAACCCCTCAGTCTAATTGTCTCCCATGTGAGGCACGCCCACTCGTGTCTGTGGCCTGGGGATGTGCTGTAATGTTCCTGCCTCTGATCTCTCCTGACAGGTTTACCACGTGGGGCAATCATACGTTCTGCATCGCAATGAGCAAAGGGCAGGAAATGAGGGCGTTTCTCGATTCGCAAGGTTGGCTCATCATTGCTTCACTGTGCTGTCTCTCTCTCCATCCTCCCCAACACGGCCCAGGACAATCCCAGACTGGGCTGTGGGCCTGTGAAGTGTTTTGTAAACATTTTGTCCAGCTCCACACAGAGGGTGGTGCATGTATGGAATGAGCTGCCAGAGGAAGTGGTGGAGGCTGGTACAATTACAACATTTTAGAGGCATTTGGATGGGTATATGAACAGGAAGGGTTTGGAGGGATATGGGCCGGGTGCTGGCAGGTGGGACTAGATTGGGTTGGGATGTGTGGTCGGCATGGACGGGTTGGGCCGAAGGGTCTGTTTCCGTGCTGGACATCTCTAAGACTATGGAGGTCCCAGCCATTTCTCGCCCTCCGCCACCCAACGGAACTGAGATAGCTTCTCGATTTCCTCCCCCGTTAGAACAGCCAATGTTATCACTAAAAATCAAATCAAATCCAAGAACCATGGAGGCTGCACAGACTGTGGGGGGGATGGGGGGGAACAGCTGAGACACGTTAGGCAAAACCACAGCGTGTTTTTCGTTTTGTCGATGAGAATATTCTGTGTCGTTTATGTGAAAGGGAACAGTGTATAATAGCAGGGAAGTCAGCGCTGGTCAGGCTCACTGCTGGAGTGCCCTGGGCAGGACTGGGACCCCTCTGCCCAAGGGTGATGGCCTGGGTATCTCAGGCAGCTCAGAGATAGGGTTAGGGTAAGGGTTAGGGTTAGGGTTAGGGTTAGGGATTAGGGTTAGGGTTAGGATTAGGGTTAGGATTAGGGTTAGGGTTAGGGTTAGGGGTGAGGTTGGGGGGGTAGGGGTGAGGTTGGGGGGGTGGGGGTGAGGTGGGGGTGGGGGGTGTGGTTGGGGGGGTGGGGGTGTGTGGGGTGAGGTTGGGGGGGTGGTGAGGGTGAGGTTGGGGGTGGGGGTGAGGTTGGGGGGGTGGTGAGGGTGAGGTTGGGGGGTGGGGGTGAGGTTGGGGGGGGTGGTGAGGGTGATGTTGGGGGGGGTGAGGTTGGGGGGGTGAGGTGACTGACTCCCTGAGCAGACAGATCTACAAAGCGATAACGTCCTGGTCTCGTTAATCAGAAAAACCGCAGCAGAGAGGTACCGCTGAGTGAGCAGGATGTGGCTGTGACAGCACTGAACGGTTTCCTCTCTCTCTCTCTCTCCCTCTGTGTCTCTCTCTCTCTCCCTCTCTCTCTCTATCTCCCACTCCCTCTCCCTCTCTCTCTCTCTCACTCTCTCGCTCCCTCCCTCTCTCTCTCTCTCCTCCTCTCTCTCTCTCCCTTTCTCTCACTCTCACTCTCTCTCCCTCCCTCTCTCTCACTCTCTCCCCCCTCTCTCTCTCCCCCTCTCTCTCTCTCTCTCCCACCTCCTCCCCATCTGTTTCAGTGAGAGTCCTTGGCTCCCCTCCTCTCTAACCTCCCCCCACCCCCCACCCCAGCTGTGGTGCACCCCGTCTTCAGGCACGGCCAGCGGAATTTCGGGCGGACTGTCGGATCCCAACCCCCGCCCTCCATTCCCCTGCCTTTCCCCCTCCCCCCACCTCCCCTCAGCTGAGACTCAACCCCCTTCCATTTGTCAACTGTCCCCAGTCAACCCGTCTGGAGTCACGTGTAGGCCCAACGGGGAAAGGACAGATTTGGATTGAGAGGAGGAGGCTGTTCGGCCCCTTTCCCTCTTGCTGTGCTGTTCCGGCAGCATCCTGGGCCGCCATGAAATCTCTCCAGTCCACTTCCTTGCCCCTTTCACCCTTGGTTTTCCAAAATGGGTGCCCGATGACGATCGAGTCACGGTCATCGTACAGCCCTTCATTCCAGATTTTATTTTTATTGAGGTCAAAACTCCACCCCCTCCTCTGCCGTAGGGGGGTCCGAACCTGCCTCCCCTGGATATTACCCAGGGGTCTGCTTCATGAACGGTCAAGGGGCAATCCCAATAGGTTCACCAACTGCCCGCAGAGCCCTCTGGGAAGGTTTGAGGTGGCCAGGCATTCCATCACCATCTGATTCCAAATTGAGGTGAACTAAGGTGCGCATTTATATAGCGCTTTTCCCATCCAGTTGACGTGCTTTCCAGCCAATGATGTCCGATTGGGGAATAGGGTCACTGTTAGTGTTGGGGAGAGGGACTGGCCATTCTCCACAAGCCAGAGGGAGGTAAGGACCCCTTGCAAGAGATAAGGGCCAATTACCAGCAAATGGGATGAGATGAATGAAGGATATCCAGGCCGGCACAAATAGGTTGGGCCAAAGGGCCACTCTTGGTACTGTACAGCTCGATCCAACTGTAGGAAATGGCTGGCCTTTGCAATCCACCCTAACCTGCACATCCCTGGGCACTATGGGACAATTTAGCACGGCCAATCCACCCTAACCCGCACATCCCTGGGCACTATGGGACAATTTAGCACGGCCAATCCACCCTAACCCTGCACATCCCTGCGCACTATGGGACATTTTAGCACGGCCAATCCACCCTAACCTGCACATCCCTGGGCACTATGGGACAATTTAGCACGGCCAATCCACCCTAACCTGCACATTCCTGGGCACTATGGGACAATTTAGCATGGCCAATCCACCCTAACCTGCACATTCCTGGGCACTATGGGACAGTTTAGCACGGCCAATCCACCCTAACCCGCACATCCCTGGGCGCTATGGGACAGTTTAGCACGGCCAATCCACCCTAACCTGCACATCCCTGGGCACTATGGGACAGTTTAGCACAGCCAATCCACCCTAACCTGCACATCCCTGGGCACTATGGGACAGTTTAGCACGGCCAATCCACCCTAACCTGCACATCCCTGGGCACTATGGGACAATTTAGCACGGCCAATCCACCCTAACCTGCACATCCCTGGGCACTATGGGACAATTTAGCATGGCCAATCCACACTAACCTGCACATCCCTGGGCACTATGGGACAATTTAGCACGGCCAATCCACACTAACCTGCACATCCCTGGGCACTATGGGACAATTTAGCACGGCCAATCCACCCTAACCTGCACATCCCTGGGCACTATGGGACAATGTAGCACGGCCAATCCACCCTAACCCTGCACATCCCTGGGCACTATGGGACATTTTAGCACGGCCAATCCACCCTAACCCTGCACATCCCTGGGCACTATGGGACATTTTAGCACGGCCAACCCACCCTAACCTGCACATCCCTGGGCACTATGGGACAATTTAGCACGGCCAATCCGCCCTAACCTGCACATCCCTGGGCAGTATGGGACAATTTAGCACGGCCAATCCACCTTTGGATTGTGGGAGGAACCTGGAGCACCCGGAGGAAATCCACGCAGACACGGGGAGAATGTGCAAACTCCACACAGACAGAACCTGGGTCCCTGGCGCTGGGAGGCAGCAGTGCTATCCACTGAGCCACAGTGGCACCCAAGGTTGGAGAGTTTAGACCTTTCCCAGGATTCACGTTTCCAAGTGAAGCTAACTCTGTCCCAGGCTCACAGGCCACTGGGTCTCAGGGCAGCAGCAGGTCTGTTCTCTGTTTGGTTTGGGTTGATTTGGTGAAATGTCAACCTTTTGAAAGGTCCAGTTGAGTACTCCTGAAGGAAAGCCATGTGATTTGCTAACCCTCTGTTGTTTTTTTCCCATTTCAGCTCCCTCCAAGAAGGAATTTCAAAAAGGATGGAACGAGGGGACAGGAATCTGGGAGGGAACGTCAAAGACCACACTCCCTCCTGCTGTTACACCTCGTTCCCAAGATCCTCCGACTGCTGGGATGTCCCCTCCAGATCCGCAATCTCCACTCACCTCAACTCCCTCGGTGTCTCCGTCTCCCCAAGCCAGTGGTAGCCCAGGGCGTGAGGGCAGGACAATGCCAACCTCCTCCGTTACTGCCCAGACTGGGTCACATGGCCAAGAGCTTACCCGGGTCCACCCAGGGATGTCCAGTTCAGACCAGCTCCAGGAGGTGACCACAGGAACTCAGGATAAAGCCACGGACGGGGCAGACATTCACCTGGGCAAGGGGATGGGCACCACGCCAGGGAGGATCATCGCCATGGCAACGTCCCCATCAAATGGACAGGGCAGGGAGGAGATCCGGAGTGGAGGGGTCACCCACAGTGACGGTAAGACCCAGAACTTCCTGTGTCCATCAGAGAAACTATCAGCTTCTGTGCTTAGTGCTGTGTGTATTATCGAGAATAGCAGTCCCTGTGTGCATTATAGAGAATAACAGACCCTGTGTGCATTATAGAGAATAGTAGTCCCTGTGTGTATTATAGAGAATACCAGTCGCTGTGTGTATTATAGAGAATAGCAGACCCTGTGTGTATTATAGAGAATAACAGACCCTATGTGTATTATAGAGAATACCAGTCCCTGTGTGCATTATAGAGAATAACAGACCCTGTGTGTGTTATAGAGAATAACAGTCCCTGTGTGTGTTATAGAGAATACCAGTCCCTGTGTGTATTATAGAGAATAACAGACCCTGTGTGTGTTATAGAGAATAACAGTCCCTGTGTGTGTTATAGAGAATACCAGTCCCTGTGTGCATTATAGAGAATAACAGACCCTGTGTGTGTTATAGAGAATAACAGTCCCTGTGTGTATTATAGAGAATACCAGTCCCTGTGTGCATTATAGAGAATAACAGACCCTGTGTGTGTTATAGAGAATAACAGACCCTGTGTGTATTATAGAGAATAGCAGACCCTGTGTGTATTATAGAGAATAACAGACCCTGTGTGTGTTATAGAGAATAACAGTCCCTGTGTGTGTTATAGAGAATACCAGTCCCTGTGTGTATTATAGAGAATAACAGTCCCTGTGTGTGTTATAGAGAATAGTCCCTGTGTGTATTATAGAGAATAGCAGTTCCTGTGTGTATTATAGAGAATAACAGACCCTGTGTGTATTATAGAGAATAGTAGTCCCTGTGTGTATTATAGAGAATACCAGTCGCTGTGTGTATTATAGAGAATAGCAGACCCTGTGTGTATTATAGAGAATAACAGACCCTGTGTGTATTATAGAGAATAGTAGTCCCTGTGTGTATTATAGAGAATACCAGTCCCTGTGTGTATTATAGAGAATAGCAGACCCTGTGTGTATTATAGAGAATAGCAGACCCTGTGTGTATTATAGAGAATAACAGACCCTGTGTGTGTTATAGAGAATAACAGTCCCTGTGTGTGTTATAGAGAATACCAGTCCCTGTGTGTATTATAGAGAATAACAGTCCCTGTGTGTGTTATAGAGAATAGTCCCTGTGTGTATTATAGAGAATAGCAGTTCCTGTGTGTATTATAGAGAATAACAGACCCTGTGTGTATTATAGAGAATAGTAGTCCCTGTGTGTATTATAGAGAATACCAGTCCCTGTGTGTATTATAGAGAATAGCAGACCCTGTGTGTATTATAGAGAATAGCAGACCCTGTGTGTATTATAGAGAATAGCAGACCCTGTGTGTATTATAGAGAATAACAGACCCTGTGTGTATTATAGAGAATAACAGTCCCTGTGTGTATTATAGAGAATAACAGACCCTGTCTGTATTATAGAGAATAGCAGTCCCTGTGTGTATTATAGAGAATAACAGTCCCTGTGTGTGTTATAGAGAATAACAGTCCCTGTGTGTATTATAGAGAATAGCAGTTCCTGTGTGTATTATAGAGAATAACAGACCCTGTGTGTATTATAGAGAATAGCAGTCCCTGTGTGTATTATAGAGAATAACAGTCCCTGTGTGTGTTATAGAGAATAACAGTCCCTGTATGTATTATAGAGAATAGCAGTCCCTGTGTGTATTATAGAGAATAACAGTCCCTGTGTGTATTATAGAGAATAACAGACCCTGTCTGTATTATAGAGAATAACAGTCCCTTTGTGTATTATAGAGAATAACAGACCCTGCATGTATTATAGAGAATAGCAGTCCCTGTGTGTATTATAGAGAATAACAGTCCCTGTGTGTATTATAGAGAATAACAGACCCTGTCTGTATTATAGAGAATAACAGTCCCTTTGTGTATTATAGAGAATAACAGACACTGCGTGTATTATAGAGAATAGCAGTCCCTGTGTGTATTATAGAGAATAGCAGTCTCTGTGTGTATTATAGAGAATAACAGTCCCTGTGTGTATTATAGAGAATAGCAGTCCCTGTGTGTATTATAGAGAATAACAGACCCTATGTGTATTATAGAAAATAGCAGTCCCCGTGTGTATTATAGAGAATAGCAGTCCCTGTGTGTGTATTATAGAGAATAACAGTCCCTGTGTGTATTATAGAGAATAGCAGTCCCTATGTGTATTATAGAGAATAGCAGTCCCTGTGTGTATTATAGAGAATAACAGACCCTGTGTGTATTATAGAGAATAACAGTGGCTGTGTGTATTATAGAGAATAGCAGTCCCTGTGTGTATTGTAGAGAATACCAGTCCCTGTGTGTATTATAGAGAATAACAGACCCTGTGTGTATTGTAGAGAATAGCATGTCCCTGTGTGTATTATAGTGAATAACAGACCCAGTGTGTATTATAGAGAATACCAGTCCCTGTGTGTATTATAGAGAATAACAGACCCTGTGTGTATTATAGAGAATAGCAGTCCATGTGTGTATTAAAGAGAATAGCAGTCCCTGTGTGTATTATAGAGAATACCAGTCCCTGTGTGTATTATAGAGAATAACAGACCCTGTGTGTATTATAGAGAATAGCAGTCCCTGTGTGTATTAAAGAGAATAGCAGACCCTGTGTGTATTATAGAGAATAGCAGTGCCTGTGTGTATTATAGAGAATAACAGTGCCTGTGTGTATTATAGAGAATAACAGTGCCTGTGTGTATTATAGAGAATAACAGTGCCTGTGTGTATTATAGAGAATAACAGACCCTGTGTGTATTATAGAGAATACCAGTCCCTGTGTGTATTATAGAGAATAACAGTGCCTGTGTGTATTATAGAGAATAGCAGTCCCTGTGTGTATTATAGAGAATACCAGTCCCTGTGTGTATTATAGAGAATAACAGACCCTGTGTGTATTATAGAGAATACCAGTCCCTGTGTGTATTATAGAGAATAACAGTGCCTGTGTGTATTATAGAGAATAGCAGTCCCTGTGTGTATTATAGAGAATACCAGTCCCTGTGTGTATTATAGTGAATAACAGACCCAGTGTGTATTATAGAGAATACCAGTCCCTGTGTGTATTATAGAGAATAACAGACCCTGTGTGTATTATAGAGAATAGCAGTCCCTGTGTGTATTAAAGAGAATAGCAGTCCCTGTGTGTATTATAGAGAATACCAGTCCCTGTGTGTATTATAGAGAATAACAGACCCTGTGTGTATTATAGAGAATAGCAGTCCCTGTGTGTATTAAAGAGAATAGCAGACCCTGTGTGTATTATAGAGAATAGCAGTCCCTGTGTGTATTATAGAGAATAACAGTGCCTGTGTGTATTATAGAGAATAACAGACCCTGTGTGTATTATAGAGAATAACAGTGCCTGTGTGTATTATAGAGAATAACAGACCCTGTGTGTATTATAGAGAATACCAGTCCCTGTGTGTATTATAGAGAATAACAGACCCTGTGTGTATTATAGAGATTAGCAGATCCTGTGACTCTGTTTGGCTCTTGCTGTCAAACAAAAATTGATCCCCAAGGAATTGACTACATTAAATCTCAGGCTAGAAAAGACGCCGATTATAACAGTTGTTTCCTCAGGAAGGAAGGAAGTTCTCAATCTTTGGGATAAATTAAGCAACATTCGTGCTGACTTCAAATAAATCTCCCTCAGCCTCCCCGAATCCCCTGACATTGGGCAGCGTTGTGGGTCAGTGCTGGGTAAATTCCCGGGTTCTCCTCACTGAGTCAGCCTTAATTTATCAAACTACCCCCTACCCACTACAATCACCATGTGGTTATCACAATCTCAACATTCCTAGAGTCGAAGACCATCAGCCCAGGTGAAGTCCTGCCAATGAGAAGTGGGAACAGACAGTGCTGGGGAAGCTCAGCAAGGTCTGTGCAGAGAGAGAGAGAGACAGAGACAGAGAGAGAGAGAGAGACAGAGAGAGAGAGAGAGAGAGACAGAGAGAGAGGGAGAGAGAGACAGAGAGAGAGAGAGAAGAGAGACAGAGAGTCGGAGAGAGAGAGAGGCAGAGACATAGTGAGAGTGACCGATAGAGAAAGACAGAGAGAGGGAGAGAGAGAGAGAGGAAGGAGAGAGAGAGAGAGAGAGAGAGACAGAGAGAGAGAGACAGAGAGAGAGAGGCAGAGACAGAGAGAGACAGAGAGTCAGAGAGAGAGAAAGGCATAGACGTAGCGAGAGTGACAAATAGAGAGAGAGAGAGGAGAGAGACAGAGAGAGAGAGGAAGGAGAGAGAGAGAGAGAGACAGAGACAGACAGAGACAGAGAGGGAGAGAGAGAGAGATACAGAGAGAGAGAGACAGAGAGAGAGATAGAGACAGAGCTGACTATCTGCCCTGACTCTGCATCAGTCCTGTCTTTTTGCCCAGGACTCCGTCTGTCAGCATTATCATATCCACAGTGCCGTCCCTTTAAGAACTTAAGATGCAAAAACCTCATGTCCTGCATGTTTTCCCACGGGCACCAGCTCTCTGCAGTGTTATACCTGAGGCACAGTCTGTGTCTGTAAATCACCCTGTGTTGTATGTACTCACCTAGCTGTCTATAAACCGACAAGAGACCTCCAGACTCCTGCTTTGTCTCCTTTCAAACTAAAACTGGTCAGCACACTGAGGGCTGGAGTTCAGAGGTCGTGTTGAGGCTGTACAGGACATTGGTTCGGCCAATTGTGTTCAACTGTGGTCTCCGTGCTGCAGAAAGGGTTCAGAAAAGATTGACAAGGATGTTGTCTGGCTGCATCTAACGAGATAAAACAAATGGCCTCTATTCAACTGAAAGTCTGTAATTGTCTATTTGCAATGAAACTAATAGAAGTTACAGAGTCATAGAGATGTACAGCATGGAAACAGACCCTTCGGCCCAACCCGTCCATGCCAACCAGATATCCCAACCCAATTTAGTCCCACCTGCCAGCACCCGGCCCATATCCCTCCAAACCCTTCCTATTCATATACCCATCCAAATGCCTCTTAAATGTTGTAATTGTACCAGCCTCTACCACTTCCTCTGGCAGCTCATTCCATACACATACCACCCTCTGGGTGAAAAAGTTGCCCCTTAGGTCTCTTTGCCCCTCTCACCCTAAACCTATGCCCCTCTAGTTCTGGACTCCCCCACCCCAGGGAAAAGACTTTGTCTATTTACCCTATCCATGCCCCTCATGATTTTATAAACCTCTATAGTAGGCGGCACGGTGGCACAGTGGTTAGCACTGCTGCCTCACAGCGCCTGTAGACCCGGGTTCAATTCCCGACTCAGGCGACTGACTGTGTGGAGTTTGCACGTTCTCCCCGTGTCTGCGTGGGTTTCCTCCGGGTGCTCCGGTTTCCTCCCACAGTCCAAAGATGTGCGGGTCAGGTGAATTGGCCATGCTAAATTGCCCGTAGTGTTAGGTAAGGGGTAAATGTAGGGGTATGGGTGGGTTGCGCTTCGGCGGGTCGGTGTGGACTTGTTGGGCCGAAGGGCCTGTTTCCACACTGTAAGTCTAATCTAATCTAATCTATAAGGTCACCCCTCAGCCTCCGATGCTCCAGGGAAAACAGCCCCAGCCTGTTCAGCCTCTCCCTGTAGCTCAGATCCTCCAACCCTGGCAACATCCTTGTAAATCTTTTCTGAACCCTTTCAAGTTTCACAACATCTTTCCGATAGGAAGGAGACCAGAATTGCACGCAATATTCCAACAGTGGCCTAACCAATGTCCTGTACAGCCGCAACATGATCTCCCAACTCCTGTACTCAATACTCTGACCAATAAAGGAAAGCATCCCAAACGCTGCCTTCACCATCCTGAAGACTTAAAACCTTTCCCAGGATTCACGTTTCCAAGTGAAGCTAACTCTGTCCCAGGCTCACAGGCCACCGGGTCTCAGGGCAGCAGCAGGTCTGTTCTCTGTTTGGGTTGGGTTGATTTGGTGAACTGTCAACCTTTTGAAAGGTCCAGTTGAGTACTCCTGAAGGAAAGCCATGTGATTTGCTAACCCTCTGTTGTTTTTTCCCATTTCAGCTCCCTCCAAGGAGGAATTTCAAAAAGGATGGAACGAGGGGACAGGAATCTGGGAGGGAACGTCAAAGACCACACTCCCTCCTGCTGTTACACCTCGTTCCCAAGATCCTCCGACTGCTGGGATGTCCCCTCCAGATCCGCAATCTCCACTCACCTCAACTCCCTCGGTGTCTCCGTCTCCCCAAGCCAGTGGTAGCCCAGGGCGTGAGGGCAGGACAATGCCAACCTCCTCCGTTACTGCCCAGACTGGGTCACATGGCCAAGAGCTTACCCGGGTCCACCCAGGGATGTCCAGTTCAGACCAGCTCCAGGAGGTGACCACAGGAACTCAGGATAAAGCCACGGACGGGGCAGACATTCACCTGGGCAAGGGGATGGGCACCACGCCAGGGAGGATCATCACCATGGCAACGTCCCCATCAAATGGACAGGGCAGGGAGGAGATCCGGAGTGGAGGGGTCACCCACAGTGACGGTAAGACCCAGAACTTCCTGTGTCCATCAGAGAAACTATCAGCTTCTGTGCTTAGTGCTGTGTGTACTATAGAGAATAGCAGTCCCTGTGTGTTATATAGAGAATAGCAGTCCCTGTGTGTATTATAGAGAATAGCAGTCCCTGTGTGTTTTATAGAGAATAACAGTCCCTGTGTGTTTTATAGAGAATAACACATCCTGTGTGTATTATAGAGAATAACAGACCCTGTGTGTATTATAGAGAACAGTAGTCCCTGTGTGTTATATAGAGAATAGCAATCCCTGTGTGTATTATAGAGAATAGCAGTCCCTGTGTGTTTTATAGAGAATAACAGACCCTGTGTGTATTATAGAGAGTAACAGACCCTGTGTGTTTTATAGAGAATAACACATCCTGTGTGTATTATAGAGAATAACAGTCCCTGTGTGTTTTATAGAGAATAGCAGTCCCTGTGTGTATTATAGAGAATAACAGTCCCTGTGTGTTTTATAGAGAATAACACATCCTGTGTGTATTATAGAGAATAACAGACCCTGTGTGTATTATAGAGATTAGCAGTCCCTGTGTGTATTATAGAGAATAACAGACCCTGTGTGTATTATAGAGAGTAACAGACCCTGTGTGTATTATAGAGAATAGCAGTCCCCGTGTTTATTATAGAGAATAGCAGTCCCTGTGTGTATTATAGAGAATAACAGTCCCTGTGTGTATTATAGAGAATAACAGTGCCTGTGTGTATTATAGAGAATAGCAGTCCCTGTGTGTATTATAGAGAATAACAGTGCCTGTGTGTATTATAGAGAACAGTAGTCCCTGTGTGTTATATAGAGAATAGCAGTCCCTGTGTGTATTATAGAGAATAGCAGTCCCTGTGTGTTTTATAGAGAATAACAGTCCCTGTGTGTTTTATAGAGAATAACACATCCTGTGTGTATTATAGAGAATAACAGACCCTGTGTGTATTATAGAGAACAGTAGTCCCTGTGTGTTATATAGAGAATAGCAATCCCTGTGTGTATTATAGAGAATAGCAGTCCCTGTGTGTTTTATAGAGAATAACAGACCCTGTGTGTATTATAGAGAGTAACAGACCCTGTGTGTTTTATAGAGAATAACACATCCTGTGTGTATTATAGAGAATAACAGTCCCTGTGTGTTTTATAGAGAATAACACATCCTGTGTGTATTATAGAGAATAACAGACCCTGTGTGTATTATAGAGATTAGCAGTCCCTGTGTGTATTATAGAGAATAACAGACCCTGTGTGTATTATAGAGAGTAACAGACCCTGTGTGTATTATAGAGAATAGCAGTCCCCGTGTTTATTATAGAGAATAGCAGTCCCTGTGTGTATTATAGAGAATAACAGTCCCTGTGTGTATTATAGAGAATAGCAGTCCCCGTGTGCATTATAGAGAATAGCAGTCCCTGTGTGTATTATAGAGAATAGCAGTCCCTGTGTGTATTATAGAGAATAGCAGTCCCCGTGTGTATTATAGAGAATAGCAGTCCCTGTGTGTATTATAGAGAATAACAGTGCCTGTGTGTATTATAGAGAACAGTAGTCCCTGTGTGTTATATAGAGAATAGCAGTCCCTGTGTGTATTATAGAGAATAGCAGTCCCCGTGTGTATTATAGAGAATAGCAGTCCCTGTGTGTATTATAGAGAATAACAGACCCTGTGTGTATTATAGAGAATAGCAGTCCCCGTGTGTATTATAGAGAATAGCAGTCCCCGTGTGTATTATAGAGAATAACAGTGCCTGTGTGTATTATAGAGAATAACAGACCCTGTGTGTATTATAGAGAATAGCAGTCCCCGTGTGTATTATAGAGAATAGCAGTCCCTGTGTGTATTATAGAGAATAACAGTCCCTGTGTATACTGTACAGAATGTCACTCCTTGGGTGTATTGTGCAGAATATCAGTCCCTGTGTACATTGTGCGGAATTTTCCTCCCTGTGTGTATTGTGGAGGGTGTTATCCTCAGTGTGAAATCCCGAGCTGATGCTCTGTCCCTCGGTATAGCATCTCGATTTGGTCCTGTTGTGAGTGGGTGTTGTTTTTTGTACAGGTACCACCTTACCCGGAGCCGGTGCCGGGGACAGTCACTTCCGAATTTCGGAAGACCGGAACAGACCCTCGCAGGAGGGCCCGGCAGGTCAAAGGTCACACATTGGCTTGATGCTGGTCTGCCTGTTCAGCGTGGCAGCTGTAGCCCTGCTCATGTGGGCACTGTTGGTGCGGGGATCCGGTGGGAAGGTGTATCGAGTGGGAGACTATTACTGTCTGCACCCCAGCAAAGGTAAGGAAGGTCAGCACTACCCCCTCAGGGGGGCATCTAGGTGTCCGCTACCACTGGGCTAGTTCAGAAAACAAAGGGCTGGAGTTGAGGGCCCATTCCCACCGGGAGGAGGGGCGGGGTTTGGGAATGTTAAATTAATCTCCAACAACGACATCAATATCCCGGACGGATCCCACAAAGGGATGTGCCGTCCTCCCTACCCGTTGTGAGCCTACACGTGACTCCTGTCCCGTTCCTGATGGGGGTACGCTCTCACCTCAGATTACCAAACCTCAGCTACCACCCCCACCAAATGCAATCCCTCTCCTATGCGTCCCCCCCGCTGCCTCACCCAGTTACACTCCCTGCTACGTTCCTTTTTTCCCATTTCCCCGAGGGCAGGGGAAGGGGGAATCAGCCCCATCCGATTGTGATCGGAGAGACAGAGCCATCCAATCCTGTCGAGGCACTCCCCACCCCCCCCCCCCCCACAAACCCCACCCCGTCGGGGTTCCCGAAAACCGCAGCCGAGCGAAGTCATGTTGCTGGAATTTTCCCGCCTTGCCCTTATCAGGACCCAATGCAAGAGTGTCAAAACCTCCAAATGCTTCACTCAGCGGGAGAGAAGGGTTCTGATTGATCATTGGTGCCCTGCCCACTTTGGCCAACCTGTCGACCAATCAGCACCTTTCTCTCCTGCAGCACAGGATCTCGTGAGATTTGGTACGCGGATCTTCGAAAGCACGGTTCTCTTTTTTTTTGTGCGCTGCCTAGCAACAGCCTCTGATGATAGGCACCCGGGGGAGTGGGAAGTTGTGGGAGTGAGTAAGCTACTGCCTTTTAACTCCAACCTTTCCCTCCTGACATTCCACCTAGAATCTGCCACCTTGGTACACTACAGCCGGGACTTTGACGCTTCCTGTGGTGTGGTGTGAGCTGGGAGGAGGCGAAGTGGGGGTACAGCGGAATTCTCCGATGTCGAAGACCCTGCTTGTATTTCCACCCACCTCCAACCGAGTCTCCGTCTCCTCTGGCAACAGTGAGGTGGAGAGGGAGTGCGTCGGTGAAACGCACTGTGCGCCTGGACCTCCCTTTTTTTTGCGCTGCCAGCTGAGGGCGGCTTTTACAGACCAACTGACCGAATTGCCCGAGCGGCGGGCGCTTTC
>NW_026869287.1:155000-162500 GCF_020745735.1 Hemiscyllium ocellatum | reverse complement strand
CATCGCACTTGCCGGGTGGCAGAGGAAGGACCGGACTATGTACCATAGCGGCCAACGACTCCCAGAGCCGGTAGCGCGGCGTCTGCTCTCAGCCTAAGAGGCTTTTGGGAGTGCTCAGGCAAGGGTCAGCCTGCACCCTTGCTGGCAGCACCCAGGGGGAACCAGGACGCTTGCGTCTCCCGCCTTCATTTTCGACACAAGCGCCTGAGGAGGGACACCACCCCTCCCCTTGTGTCAAGAGACCTCCGCACTGGCCTCTGACTGATTCTTAGAACGGACGGAAAGAGTCGGGCAAGCCTGTCAAAGATTTGAGCGTATGTCAAAAGCTTTAGACTGCCGCGAACCCTCCGGCTTGCACTGAGACACGAGGTCGATGTGCTAAGCACCCCGGGGCCCCTTTCGCCTGCAGGTCCCGAGCCGCCAACATGTTCTTAGTATCGTGTTCCCCAAACCTGGGTGACGGGCACCACAGGGCGGCAGAGCCATCGCACTTGCCGGGTGGCAGAGGAAGGACCGGACTATGTACCATAGCGGCCAACCACTCCCAGAGCCGGTCGTGCGGGGCTCGAGGTCTGCTCTCAACGTCACATGCTTCTGTGAGTGCTCAGGCAAGGGTCAGACCACATCCTTCCTGGCAGCACCCAAAGCAACCAGGCCGCTCGTGTCTCTCGCCTTCATTTTCGACACAAGCGCCTGAGGAGGGACGCCACCCCTCCCCTTGCGTCAAGAGACCTCCGGACCGGCCTCTGACTGATTCTTAGAACGGACGGAAAGAGTCGGGCAAGCCTGTCAAAGATTTGAGCGTATGTCAAAAGCTTTAGACTTCCGCGAACTCTCTGGCTTGCACTGAGACCCGAGGTCGATGTGCTCAGCACCACGGGGCCCCTTTCGCCTGCAGGTCCCGAGCCGCCAACATGTTCTTAGTATCGTGTTCCCCAAACCTGGGTGACGGGCACCACAGGGCGACAGAGCCATCGCACTTGCCGGGTGGCAGAGGAAGGACCGGACTATGTACAATAGCGGCCAACGACTCCCAGAGCCGGTTGTGCGGGGCTCGAGGTCTGCTCTCAACATCACATGCTTTTGGATGTGCTCAGGCAAGGGTCAGACCACATCCTTCCTGGCAGCACCCAAAGCAACCAGGCCGCTCGCGTCTCTCGCCTTCATTTTTCGACACAAGCGCCTGAGGAGGGACGCCACCCCTCCCCTTTGCGTCAAGAGACCACCCCACCGGCCTCTGACTGATTCTTAGAACGGACGGAAAGAGTCGGGCAAGCCTGTCAAAGCTTTGAGCGAATGTCAAAAGCTTTAGACTTCCGCGAACTCTCCGGCTTGCACTGAGACGCGAGGTCGATGTGCTAAGCACCACGGGGCCCCTTTCGCCTGCAGGTCCCGAGCCGCCAACATGTTCTTCGTATCGTGTTCTCCAATCCTGGGTGACGGGCACCGCAGGGAGGCAGAGCCATCGCACTTGCCGGGTGGCAGAGGAAGGACCGGACTATGTACAATAGCGGCCAACGACTCCCAGAGCCGGTAGTGCGGCGTCTGCTCTCAGCCTAAGAGGCTTCTGGGAGTGCTCAGGCAAGGGTCAGCCTGCACCCTTGCTGGCAGCACCCAGGGGAACCAGGACGCTTGCATCTCTCGCCTTCATTTTCGACACAAGCGCCTGAGGAGGGACGCCACCCCTCCCCTTGCGTCAAGAGACCTCCCCACCGGCCTCTGACTGATTCTTAGAACGGACGGAAAGAGTCGGGCAAGCCTGTCAAAGCTTTGAGCGAATGTCAAAAGCTTTAGACTTCCGCGAACTCTCCGGCTTGCACTGAGACGCGAGGTCGATGTGCTAAGCACCACGGGGCCCCTTTCGCCTGCAGGTCCCGAGCCGCCAACATGTTCTTAGTATCGTGTTCTCCAAACCTGGGTGACGGGCACCGCAGGGAGGCAGAGCCATCGCACTTGCCGGGTGGCAGAGGAAGGACCGGACTATGTACAATAGCGGCCAACGACTCCCAGAGCCGGTAGTGCGGCGTCTGCTCTCAGCCTAAGAGGCTTCTGGGAGTGCTCAGGCAAGGGTCAGCCTGCACCCTTGCTGGCAGCACCCAGGGGAACCAGGACGCTTGCATCTCTCGCCTTCATTTTCGACACAAACGCCTGAGGAGGGAAGCCAACCCTCCGTGTGTCAAGAGACCGTCCCCGCCCCGGCCTCCGACTGATTCTTAGAACGGACGGAAAGAGTCAGGCAAGCCTGTTAAGACTTCCGCGAACTCTCCGGCTTGCACTGAGACGCGAGGTCGATGTGCTCAGCACCACGGGGCCCCTTTCGCCTGCAGGTCCCGAGCCGCCAACATGTTCTAAGTATCGTGTTCTCCAAACCTGGGTGACGGGCACCGCAGGGAGGCAGAGCCATCGCACTTGCCGGGTGGCAGAGGAAGGACCGGACTATGTACAATAGCGGCCAACGACTCCCAGAGCCGGTAGTGCGGCGCCTGCTCTCAGCCTAAGAGGCTTTTGGGAGTGCTCAGGCAAGGGTCAGCCTGCACCCTTGCTGGCAGCACCCAGGGGAACCAGGACGCTTGCATCTCTCGCCTTCATTTTCGACACAAACGCCTGAGGAGGGAAGCCAACCCTCCGTGTGTCAAGAGACCGTCCCCGCCCCGGCCTCCGACTGATTCTTAGAACGGACGGAAAGAGTCAGGCAAGCCTGTTAAGACTTCCGCGAACTCTCCGGCTTGCACTGAGACGCGAGGTCGATGTGCTCAGCACCACGGGGCCCCCTTCGCCTGCAGGTCCCGAGCCGCCAACATGTTCTAAGTATCGTGTTCCCCAAACCTGGGTGACGAGCACCGCAGGGAGGCAGAGCCATCGCACTTGCCGGGTGGCAGAGGAAGGACCGGACTATGTACAATAGCGGCCAACGACTCCCAGAGCCGGTAGTGCGGCGCCTGCTCTCAGCTTAAGAGGCTTTTGGGAGTGCTCAGGCAAGGGTCAGCCTGCACCCTTGCTGGCAGCACCCAGGGGAACCAGGACGCTTGCATCTCTCGCCTTCATTTTCGACACAAACGCCTGAGGAGGGAAGCCAACCCTCCGTGTGTCAAGAGACCGTCCCCGCCCCGGCCTCCGACTGATTCTTAGAACGGACGGAAAGAGTCAGGCAAGCCTGTCAAAGATTTGAGCAGATGTCAAAATCTTTTAAGACTTCCGCGAACTCTCCGGCTTGCACTGAGACCCGAGGTCGATGTGCTCAGCACCACGGGGCCCCTTTCGCCTGCAGGTCCCGAGCCGCCAACATGTTCTAAGTATCGTGTTCCCCAAACCTGGGTGACGAGCACCGCAGGGCGGCAGAGCCATCGCACTTGCCGGGTGGCAGAGGAAGGACCGGACTATGTACAATAGCGGCCAACCACTCCCAGAGCCGGTAGTGCGGCGTGCGAGGTCTGCTCTCAGCGGAAGAGGGTTTTGGGAATGCTCAGGCAAGGGCCAGCCTGCACCCTTCCTGGCCGCTCCCACGGGAACCAGGCTACTTGCAATCCTTTCCCCCAATAGCAAGTGCCTTTTGGAGGGACGGCCGGAGTCAACGTGGGGTTTGCCCGCCCTCCAAAGTGTCAAGAGACCGCCGCACAGGCCTCTGACTGATTCTTAGAACAGGCAGCAAGAGTTGGGTAAGTCTGTCGAAAATTTGACAAAGTGTCAAAAATTAGACTTCCGAGAGCTCTTGGGCATGCACACAGGCCTGTCATTCAAGTGCTCTGCCCGCGGAACCGTTTTTCGGATGCCTTTCAAAGTGGTCCCGCGCCGCCATTTTGTTCTAAAAATCGTGTTCCCAGAAATCTCCGGGTACCCCGCCAACCTCACTGTGTCACAATGTCAAGTGGCACTGAATGGGTCTGAATTTCAAATTCGACTGCTTCGCTCTGGAACTCGAACCCGGCAAAACCGTTTGGATTTTTCCCGGTCCAGACTTCCGCGGCAGACAAAGTTAAAGTTTTCGGGCTGCAGACTCAAAACGACATCTGGCCAACCGCCGGGCTCAATTCGCCCAGTTCCTCCGGCACTTCGGAACTCATGTTCGGCATGAGTTTTTGAATCTTTCCCGATGCTTCGGCATTTTCCTCCGCTGACACTTAGAATATTTTTCACACTTGGCCGAAAATTTTTCTAAGTTTTTCTGGTTACTGATTTCTTCTTTTCGGGCATTTTTCTAAGTTTTCTTGGTTACTCATTTCTCATTTTCAAACATTTTTCTAAGTTTTTCTGGTTACTGATTTCTTCTTTTTGGGCATTTTTCTAAGTTTTCTTGGTTACTCATTTCTCATTTTCAAACATTTTTCTAAGTTTTTCTGGTTACTCATTTCTCATTTTCAAACATTTTTCTAAGTTTTTCTGGTTACTGATTTCTTCTTTTTGGGCATTTTTCTAAGTTTTCTTGGTTACTCATTTCTCATTTTCAAACATTTTTCTAAGTTTTTCTGGTTACTGATTTCTTCTTTTTGGGCATTTTTCTAAGTTTTCTTGGTTACTCATTTCTCATTTTCAAACATTTTTCTAAGTTGTTCTGGTTACTCATTTCTCATTTTCAAACATTTTTCTAAGTTTTTCTGGTTACTGATTTCTTCTTTTTGGGCATTTTTCTAAGTTTTCTTGGTTACTCATTTCTCATTTTCAAACATTTTTCTAAGTTTTTATGGTTACTGATTTCTTCTTTTTGGGCATTTTTCTAAGTTTTCTTGGTTACTCATTTCTCATTTTCAAACATTTTTCTAAGTTTTTCTGGTTACTCATTTCTCATTTTCAAACATTTTTCTAAGTTTTTCTGGTTACTGATTTCTTCTTTTTGGGCATTTTTCTAAGTTTTCTTGGTTACTCATTTCTCATTTTCAAACATTTTTCTAAGTTTTTCTGGTTACTGATTTCTTCTTTTTGGGCATTTTTCTAAGTTTTCTTGGTTACTCATTTCTCATTTTCAAACATTTTTCTAAGTTTTTCTGGTTACTCATTTCTGCTTTTCCAACGTTTTACTAAGTTTTGCTGGTTACTGAGTTCACACTTTTAAACATTTTCGGGCATTTTTCTACGTTTTTCATGTTACTCATTTAGCACTTTCAGGCACTTTCCTATGCTTTCCTGCTTACTGATTTCACACTTTTAAGCATCTTCGGGCATGTTCCCTAAGTTTTGCAGTTCATTCGTTTGGGACAGTCAGGCAACTTTCCTAAGCTTTCCTGGTAACCGAATTCACATTGTTGAGAACTTTGGAACCCTTCCCTAAGCTGTGCTGGTTACTCACTTTACCTCTTCAGACACTTGCCCCCGTTGTGACAGAGACCACTTCCCGACTCGGGAAATGCACCAAATTCGGCCTGAACTCAGAGGGCAGTCCCCCCTCGAAGGCGTGGAAGTCGGCAGAATCGCCGGGTCAAATCCGGCTGAGCTACCCGGCTTGGAAGCCTCAAAGTCGGTATGAGCTGTCAGGTTCACTCCCATCCCCGTTTGGACCACTTCCCGACTCGGGAAATTCACCAAATTCGGCCTGAACTCAGAGGACAGTCCCCCCTCGAAGGCGTGACAGTCGGCAGAACCGCCGGATCAAATCCGGCTGAGCTACCCGGCCCCGAAGCCTCAAAGTCGGTAAGAGCTGTCAGGTTCTCTCCCATCCCCGTTTGGACCACTTCCCGACTCGGGAAATTCACCAAATTCGGCCTGAACTTATACAACAGTCCCCCCTCGAAGGCGTGACAGTCGGCAGAACCGCCGGATCAAATCCGGTTGAGCTACCCGGCTTGGAAGCCCCAAAGTCGGTAAGAGCTGTCAGGTTCACTCCCATCCCCGTTTGGACCACTTCCCGACTCGGGAAATTCACCAAATTCGGCCTGAACTTATACAACAGTCCCCCCTCGAAGGCGTGACAGTCGCTAGAACCGCCGGATCAAATCCGGTTGAGCTACCCGGCTTGGAAGCCCCAAAGTCGGTAAGAGCTGTCAGGTTCACTCCCATCCCCGTTTGGACCACTTCCCGACTTAGGAAATTCACCAAATTCGGCCTGAACTTAGAGGAGAGTCCCCGCTCGAAGGCGTGGAAGTCGGCAGAATCGCCGGGTCAAATCCGACTGAGCTACCCGGCCCCGAAGCCTCAATGTCGGTAAGAGCTGTCAGGTTCACTCCCATCCCCGTTTGGACCACTTCCCGACTCGGGAAATTCACCAAATTCGGCCTGAACTTAGACAACAGTCCCCCCTCGAAGCCGTGGCAGTCGCTAGAACCGCCGGATCAAATCCGGTTGAGCTACCCGGCTTGGAAGCCCCAAAGTCGGTATGAGCTGTCAGGTTCACTCCCATCCCCGTTTGGACCACTTCCCGACTTAGGAAAATCACCAAATTCGGCCTGAACTCAGAGGGCAGGCCCCCCTCGAAGGCCAGGCATTCGGCAGAACCGCCGGGTCAAATCCGACTGTGCTACCCGGCCCCAAAGCCTCAAAGTTGGTATGAGCAGTTAGGTTCACTCCCATCCCCGTTTGGACCACTTCCCGACTTAGGAAATTCACCAAATTCGGCCTGAACTTAGAGGAGAGTCCCCGCTCGAAGGCGTGGAAGTCGGCAGAATCGCCGGGTCAAATCCGACTGAGCTACCCGGCCCCGAAGCCTCAATGTCGGTAAGAGCTGTCAGGTTCACTCCCATCCCCGTTTGGACCACTTCCCGACTCGGGAAATTCACCAAATTCGGCCTGAACTTAGACAACAGTCCCCCCTCGAAGCCGTGGCAGTCGCTAGAACCGCCGGATCAAATCCGGTTGAGCTACCCGGCTTGGAAGCCCCAAAGTCGGTATGAGCTGTCAGGTTCACTCCCATCCCCGTTTGGACCACTTCCCGACTTAGGAAAATCACCAAATTCGGCCTGAACTCAGAGGGCAGGCCCCCCTCGAAGGCCAGGCATTCGGCAGAACCGCCGGGTCAAATCCGACTGTGCTACCCGGCCCCAAAGCCTCAAAGTTGGTATGAGCAGTTAGGTTCACTCCCAAACCCGTTGGGACCACTTCCCGACTTAGGAAATTCACCAAATTCGGCCTGAACTTAGACAACAGTCCCCCCTCGAAGGCGTGACAGTCGGTAGAACCGCCGGGTCAAATCCGGCTGAGCTACCCGATTTGGAAGCCTTCAACACAAAACCCATCCGGCAATGCCACTCAAAAAGGGCCCAAATTCAGAAACACCCCCTTCAATAGGTACCACTTCCTCGGAGACACTACCGGGACACGCTCCCCTCGGCGAAAATTAAGCCCCCACCACTAACTGAAGCCAACCGCAGCCCCAACTTCAACGGAGAAATCAGTAACCAATTCAAAAATGCACTTGGTTACTGATTTGTACTGCTTCAAAAATATTCTAAGTGTCGCTGGTTACTGATTTGTACTGCTTCAAAAATATTCTAAGTGTCAGTGGTTACTGATTTGTATGCTCCAAAAATATTCTAAGTGTCAGTGGTTACTGATTTGTACTGCTTCAAAAATATT